>NW_005842580.1:659535-667271 GCF_000455745.1 Alligator sinensis
GCTGCCGAGCCGCTTGGAGCGCAGTCCTGGCTCTCCCCTGCCTCCCGCCACCGGGCTGCTTTGAAACTCAAAATATTTAGAAACTTTTGAAATGTTTCAGTTGCCCTCATTTTGTTTTGAAGCTGTTTCGATGCTTTTTGTTTCATTTAGATTTCACTGTTTCAAGCTCGAAACGCGTCAAAACAGCTTTGAAACGAAACATTTGGCAAAATTTCGCACAGCTCTACTTACTATATGTCATAACACAGCCACATGGAACTGCCTTATCCTGGGGTGCTGGGAATGTGAAGGTAAGAAGGTGCTTTCCAATCGCTGAGTCCAAATCTTCATGTTCTCCTCTGCTGTCTCCTCCTTACTGCAGACATTACTTGGCAGTAATCCCTGCTGATCTCCACTACCCATCAGTCCAAGTTGCCTGCCTGCATATCACCTGCAATGAGGAGAAGATCTATGCAATGCTGTCTATAGAGCAGTCTGAAGGATACAATGTCTTGGTGCACAACGAGATTCAGCAGAAAAGAAGCTTTATGTGTAGCAAGTTTCAGGTGAGTTTCCCACAGCTAGAGCCCTTGTGCTTCTTCCACCATTTCCATTTCTTTGTGGACACTAGCCCCGGTAAAAGGTGTTAGTCTGGCCGTTCTTTACATCACTGCCCTGCAGTTCTCCCTTGGTCAGATACAGCACGAGCAGGTTTCTCATACTCACCAACCTCACCAGACTTCCTCCGCCCTGTCTGAGAAGAATGTACTGCAGGGAGAAGCATGTCAGCTCACTGTCCATGGCTCCAGTCCTTCCTTAGTGTCTTTACTGAAGTAGACAATGAAGAAGCCAGTTAAGAAATTTGGGCTTTAAAAATATATATATTTTTGTTGAAAAATGAAGTTTTAAGGTGGCAGAACATTTCTGTGAATGGGGCTAGAAACTGAGAGAAGCACCAGTCATTTTTAAAAATTCATTTGCAGAAATGCCAAGTGAACTACTTTGACATTTCCAAACCATTCAATGTTGGGATTAGTAAGAGACCCAAATTTGGGAAGACCCAAATTCAGGTCTCTACTCTGGATCACCCAGTTCAGCCTCTGCAAGAGAAGGCTGAGAGGTGATCTTGTGACTCCCTATACATTCATTAGGGGGACGCAACAAGGGATCGGAGATGCTTTGTTCATCAGGGCACCTCTTGGGGTAACAAGGAACAATGGTCATAAATTGACAAAGAGCAGATTTAGGTTAGACATCAGGAAAAACTTCACGGTAAGGGTGGTCAGAATCTGGAATGGGCTTGCAAGGGAAGTGGCGCTCATCCCTACCTTGGGGGTCTTTAAGAGACAGCTGGATAGGCATCTGGCTGTGGTCATCTGACCCCAGCACTCTTGCCAGCCCAGGCAGGGGGATGGACTTGATGATCTGTTGAGGTCCCTTCCGACCCAAACATCTATGAATCTATGAATCTTTGTCTCCCAGAGCCCAGGTCAGTGCTCTAACCTAGAGCTATGAAACACAGCTGTGGCACCAGCATCCCCTTCAGAGGTTAGCCTTTCATTTACGGATTTCCTTTGTTTTTGTTAAAATGTCCAGAATCAAAACAAAATACATTACTTTACACAAGAGAGAGAGAGAGAAGAAAAGAAACACATTCATTTCTGGTGAAATGATCAGGCTTTATTTTGTTTTTTGCATGGCTGGTTTGAAAATGTATTATTTATGCAGCTCTACTAATTAATGCCAGATAGCATTGAAGGTGTGTGTGATGTGGGTGCCAGATCCTCTGAGAATTGTACTGTGATGGAGTAAGGAATAACATAAAAATAGGTCTGGAAAGGACCTCGGGGATTCATCTAGTCCAAGTCATCCCTATCTCCACCACGTTACACATGAGTTTGCCTAACCTATTCTTAATTTTTTTTTAGAACAACTCTCATGGATAACTACCAGGCACAATTACAGAATCATCAAAAACACCCTTTCATTTGCCAGAGGTAAAGCAGGGAGGTGAGGGCACTGTCAGTGTCCTGCCACTGTAAGGACAGGTATTAGGTTGTTAAAATATGCTCAAAAGAGACATTCCCCAGGGGAAGAAACACAGCAGCAGCTCAGTTTATGCAAAGGGCAACAAAAATTATCCTGATGGGAACATATGTGTTGGTTTCTATAAACTACAAAGGACACCCTCAGGGCTAGTTACCATATGCAGAGAATCTTTACAGTACTCTAGGGTGAAAGGAATTTGCTTTCCACCAGAAAAGAGCCAGCACTTACCTGTGCTTTCTTTATTGAGGCTGCTGGCCATGGACAAATTTTCTCATTCTGGCTTTCTCCTTCCAGACTAACTAACATAACCCGAGCTCTCTGATGTCAGCATGTGGAGGCAGTTAGACCTACCCCTATGCCTCTCCCAGCTTTATGGTTTCTTATGGCCTCTGACTCCCCAAACCTCCTATATGGAGGAATATGAGGGTATCACTCATCTCTTCCTGGCAAGCAATCAAAGGGGTCAAATCCCTGGCTTGTGGGCTCCCACGTGACATAGTGTGGAACTAGTTGAATCTGAGTGTGGAGAGAGGGAGAGGAGTTTTCATTCCTGTGACCCTAAGCTAGGGGGTTATTGTTCCCCTCTTCTTCTCACTTCTTCCCACAGAGTTAAGGGAAAGTGAGGAGACTGTTCATGTGCTCTCTTTCTCTCTCTATCCATACACAGGTTTCACCTCCAGCTGGAGGCACAGAGGAGGTTGCTACCATCAAATTGTTCATCACTGGCCGCAGGATCAGTATTTCTGAGGAAAAGAAGGTCCTGATCCATAGGCTTGGCACCAGCACCTTCATCCAGACGGACAAACCCATTTATAAGCCAGGACAGACAGGTGGCTCTCATCTGCCTTGTTCTGTACACATGCTGGGACAAATCCTCTTGGGAAGGAAGGCAAAGGCAGCCTTCTGCCACCTCTCCACTCTTTCTCTAACCTCTTGGAGCCATGTCAACCTTCAGTATAAATAAGAGCTATCTCAAGGTGGTGATCATTTTTGTGCTGGCTTAAAGAGCCCACTGGAGCCCCGTGGAGCCATGTCAGCCTTCTAACCCCTTGGAGCCATGTCAACTTTCAGTATAAATAAGAACCGTCTCGAGATGGTGACCATTTCCGCTGGCTTAAAGAGCCCCCTAAGGGTCATTGTACTAGTTCAGGGAAATCAGGGTATGTGCTCTGGATCCTTTCCCAGCCCTCCCACGCTCCCAGGCTGCCACCACCCCATCCGCCATGGAAACTTTACCCCACCAGAGTCTCCTGACATTATTGCTCCATTTTGTAGGCCCAAAAATGCCACAAAAGGGATACCCCTCTATACAATATATACCACCTACTTTATATGTGATCCTACCGCCCTCTGTTGAGTATGGACAGGACTGCTCAGCTATATGCCACCGGCCTTTTTGTTTAGTCAAACAGGCTGGGGCTCTCAGTGTGGGAGGATCTAAGTTTCATCCCAGCTGCTGCTGTAAAGTTCTTAATAGCTTCAGTGTATAGCCGTGCCATGGCTGGGCAAACCTAGACAGCTTTTGGCTGATGAATGTGCTTGGGATGAAGGTGTGAATATCTCTGTATGTATTTATATAACATTCTGTGTGCTAGACTCACATCTGCATACTCTGAGCATATGTTGGGTGGGGACAGGAATAGGAAAGATCTGAAAGAGTAGGGAGGCTGCAGGGCAGGACTGAGGACTACCAGAGTTGTGTGAGGAGACCAGCTGTGGTATAGCAGCAGGGTGGGAGTGAAAGCTGATAAATTCCTTGAACTTTTCATTAATCTTTATGTTTACTTTTCTCTTTCAGTGAAATTTCGTATTGTGACCATGAACGAGGACTTCATTGCACTCAACAACTCGGTAAGTAAATCTGAGTGGCTGTTGAAGAGCCTCCTTTTGTTTCACATCCCAATCCTATACTTTTGCCAAGCCTGCCCAAGCTTCTATGCTTTCCTATCCCCCCAATTCATGCATGGACTTGGCCTGTCAACTGTTTGAAGTGGTGCAAACAGAAATGACATTTTTTGCATGATCTGGCCCCTAAAAGCACTCTACAGCCATGGCATAACACATGTGCATGGCTGCAGAGCACTTTAAAATGGCCAATCACATGAAAAAGTAGCATTAAATCATTTAAATCAGGTAGTAAATGAAGGCACTCTATATTAGAGTACCTTAGGGAATTTGGATACAGTTCCCTACTAGGGTTATGCTGGAAGGGGACGGGGAGTGGATGGGCTGTGATTGGTGGTGGGGGTATCCCAAGCAGGACCCTCTCCAGCAGGAGAGGGTTCCCAGTGATGCATGGCACCATCAGGGAGGGGCACAGCCCCCAAAATGCCTTCACACTGCCACCCCACATTGGGGAATGAATCCTGGCTGGCTCTTTGCAACTGGACAGCAGGTGGGGAAGGGGGAGCACCTGGGCAGGGATTGGGCTGGCTGGTTTCCACAGTAGGCTACAGTGCCCCCTGCCTCCTGGCCTTGGCCAGTGCATAGAGGCACTCAGCCACCACCAAACTCTGGATATCTGTTAGCTTTGATAATTTGTGTAAAGGGCAAAAAGTCACAGTGTGATTGAGGTGCCCTTCTGTAAGTTCTGTAAATACCTTAGAAGAGTAACTCCCAGAATAACATTTGATAACCCACTGTTAAAAGCAAGTGGCAGTGGGGTCCAAACACCAAGTGCAAAGCTCTGCCTATATTAAGGAGGGAGCTATCCATCAGCATAAGATGACCACCCATCAACACAAGATGACTGCCCACCAGCACAAGTTGGCCATCCATCAGCATCAGATAGCTGTCCAGGACTGCAAGCACTGTACATGCTTAGTCTTTATTGAATATATATCGGTTCCCTCTACTGGCTACATTGCTGCAGCTGCTGCTTTTAGGAACCTTGTTTGTGGGAGTGCACCACTGTGTCCTGTCAAATGTACTGAGAGGACAGGTCTGTTTCCTGGAGGAATCTACCCTAGTGTTACACGGGAAGAGGACTCTCTTAAGCTAGTACTTTTCTGGGAGTCTTCTATGAGATCAGCATTGTGTAGCAGGCTGGGCCTATGTCAAACAAGGACACAGCTCAATCAGCCCGGGCCCCTTAAAGAATAATCCATTTATAAATGTAGTGTTGCCAGTTCCTGAAAGTGGGGACCTACCAGAAAGATCTCAAAAAATTGCTAAATTTCACCAGCTGGACCTTAAACAAAGAATTGATCATTAGACCAAGTATTGCACATAGTAAACTGCTCATACTTATGCCAAATTTTATCCCACCTATTAGGTGCATAAGTGGACTCAGGTGCCTACGTGTGATTCTATTCTACCCTATTCATGTCCTGTCAATCTATTAATGCATCGATTTTTTTTTTTTTTTGTAACACTCTGAAATCTGACCCTTAAGATTGAGTCACAAGAAGTATTAACAGTTTTTCATGGATTTGAGCTGTGTGGAATAGGATGGCATTTAGGTGCATAAGTCCAATCATAAGCACAAGAGGTGGAATAGAATCAGTCCCTGGGCAGAATTCTATCCCACCTAATGGATAACTAAAGAGCAGCTGATGACCAATTCTGAGTCTCCTGACTATTGTGTAGGAACAAGTCTGTTACCCATTCTGGGCGTGTAAATACTCCCATTATAGTAATAGGGAGATCATATGATCATAGAAAAGTAGGGCTGGAAGGGATCTCATAAGGTCATCTAGTTCAGCCCCGAGCTTAAAGTAAGATCATCCCTGATCATCCCACCCAAATGTCTGTCTAACCTGCTCTTGAAAACTTCCAAGGATGGTGATTGCACAACTTCTCTAGGTAGCCTGTTTCAATGCATGATCACCCTCATGGTCAGAAAGTTCTTCTTAATCCACAATATAACTTTCCCCTGCTGAAGCTTGAGGCTAAATTACCTTGTGATGTCCCTTCCTACCCTACTTTCCTATGATCCTATGTTGATGGGTCCTAGCCCTGCCCTCTACATTCATGGTGAAAAGCTCATCTCTATCCTCTTGGTAAGCACCGTTCAGGTATTTGAAGACTGTTACCAAACTCTTCCTCAGTCTTCTCTTCTCTAGACTAAATAACCTGAGTTCTTTCAGCCTTTCTTCCTAAGTCTGCTTCCCAGGCCCTTAATCATTTTTGTTGCTCTGTGCTGGACTCTTCCCAAACTCTCTACAACCTTCTTGAAGGGATGGGCCCAAAACTGGACGCAGTACTCCAGGTGAGGCCTCACCAGTGCTGAATAGAGTAGAATGATCACTTCCCTTGATTTGCAAGTGACATTACTATTAATACAACCCAGGATGCTGTTGCCTTTTTGTTTTTTTTCAGCAACAAGAGCACGCTGGTGGCTCATATTCAGGTTATGTTGTACTGTAACCCCTGGGTCCTCTGCTGTATTTCAGTTGAGCCAGTCATTCCCCATTCTGTATTTATGCATACAATTATTTTTGTCTCAAGTGAAAGACTTTGCACTTGTCTTTGTTAAATATTATCAGATTGACTGCAGATCATTTTTCCAGTTTATCCAGGTCATTCTGGAGATTAGCTCTACCCTTCATTTTGTCTGCAACTCCACCCAATTTGGTGTCACCCACAAATTTGCTAAGTGTGTGCTTAATCCCATCATCCAGATAGTTAATGAAGCTATTAAACAATATTGGCCCTGGGAGAGACCCCTAGGGAACCCCTCTTGATACCTCCTCCCATATTGACATTGAGCCATTGATGACTATTCATTGAGCACAATGAGCCAACCAGTTATGTATCCATTTCACAGTACTTCAATCTAGTCTGTATTTTCTTAGTTTGTTAATAAGAATGTTGTGGGGATGTCTATGCGAAGGTCTCCAGAGAGTGATCCTATTCATATAATTGGGGCAATTTTGTGTCCTGAGGGAGTAATGGAATCACTCCCACACTTAAGTCCAGTAGCTCAGAGTCTGTCACAAGCTGTAGTCTGGTTTTCCACAAGGTGAAATAGAGCTGTGCCCATTATGCTTCTTATACTTTGTTCAGGGTGTATGCTTGTCTCTTCTAATGTTGCTGCCTCTTTTTTTTCCCCCCAGTACCCATTCGTGTTCCTTCAGGTGAGTGTTACAGAAATTGGTATTGTGTCTCAGGTTACTAAAGTTTAGATGGGGTTTTTCAGGACTTTCCTGTATCCTGGACACTGGGCATGTCTACATGTGCATTAATGCATCGTAATTATGGTACGTTAAGTTTAGTGTGCCATAATTGGCAATACCGTGCTGTAGTGCCGGTGCACATCTTTTACATGATGCTAATGTGCAGTAGACAATTCTACTGTGCATTAGCACATTAGTGCAGCTTTTCCATGACACACTAATGCACAGTAGAATTAGTCTACTGTGCTTTTAGTATCTCACGTAGACGGGCCCATTGTGAACCAAGTTCTGCTCTATGTTACACCAGTGTAAATATGAGTTAGATTTACCCCACATGAAAAGGATCTCCATTTGGACCTTTAGCTCTCATTCCTAGAGTAGAAGTATTGCCAGCACTCCTACTCCCATCTGTGCTTCTAGGGGATGAACCTTGAAGTGGGGAAAGGACTGGGAGGCTGAAATATTAAACCACATGCCAACCAAGCTGGAGAGGAAAGACTTCACCTAACATTTTGCAGCTTTACAAGGGAGTGCCAGCTCTGCTGGGTTAAGTGCTCAGGAAGGTGACCTTTAGTCTTGCCCTTCAGCAGG
>NW_005842580.1:667302-679430 GCF_000455745.1 Alligator sinensis
GTGGGATGAAGGGGTCTATTTTTGTTTCTGTTTTGTGTCTTGATTGAAGACTGTATTTTCCCTGCAGGGAAGAAGGCAATGAATGAGTTGTCTGTGGCCTCTTTTTGGGACAGGGGTGTTTGTCTTGGAAGGGACAGTAAGAGGGTGGGTGACTCCTCTGTGTGTAAGGTGGCAGGGTGGAAGTAGGTAGGAATGTTAGGGAATACAGGTTGGGGGAAACTATTTTTAGAGAACATGAGTGGAAAGGGAGGTTGGGTTGGGCAGGAGGGAATGCTCTCCTCCATCAGTCAGAGAAGTGGGAGCAGGTGGGATGAAGTGTCTGAATTTGGCTTTTTTCTTTTCAAAACCCTCTGAATTTGGCTTTTTCCCTGAACAGGAGGCATCTTCTTATTTAATATTTTATTTTATTTGTTCAAGTCTTTTTCTCTTTTATTGTAAGCCACTCTCAGTCTTTTTGGGAAGGGCACTATATAAAACTAATGACTAAATAAATTAACAATTAGAACTTTTAAGACCTCTTTCCCCTGGATAAGAGTATCATTGGCAGAAGAATCTAAAATGTCTATATATAGGTCATATAGAGAGGCTGTGTGCAGATGAAACAAGGGGCATCTCTGCTCAACCCTTTAAAGCAGGCTAAATGCTTTTGCACCTCTTTAATGGTGTCAGTGTTTGCACGTCTCGGTGGTGTACTGCGCATTAATTACAGCTGCTGTAGCAAATTTGGCAGCATAACACACCTTAGATGACTTGGGGTGCAGGAAACTAAAACTCCTCCAAGGAGTTTTAGTTTGCTCCCCCTACAGCCGCAGAGCAAAGCACTGGGCTCCGTGCAGCTCAGGGGCTCTGCAGGAAACCCTGCAGGCAGCCTGGCAGCAGCCCAGGAAATCAGGCTCCACCCAAGAAAAGCTGCGAGCCTGATCCGGCCCCCCCTGCCTGCCTACCTGCCTGAGGTAAAAAAGCGCTGTTTTTAAAAACCCACCACTTCAATTTAGGGACCCTGTTTCATCTACACACACCCTCAGAGACCCGTTTAGAACCCAATGGGTAATAGCATTAATCTTGAAACAGCTGCATATTATGAGGTTTGGATTATTTAAGAGACTGTAATAACTGGCTCTTCCTCTCTCTTGTGGGTGTAGGACCCTAACAACAACCGGATTGGCCAGTGGCTGGACGTGGTAGCTCAGGATGGCATTGCAGATTTATCTTTCCAGCTAGCTGCTGAGCCTCCCCTGGGGATGTATGTCATCAACGTAGCCAATGGGAAAGCATACAGCAGCTTCTCCGTAGAGGAATATGGTATAAATTGGAAATATGTGGGGCAGATATGAGGCATGGGAAATCATATCTGGGAAGAGGAATCCCATTTCAGTACAAGAAACTGATGGTAGATGGAGAATCACATCTGTGGAGGGAAGCTCTGTCACTTTGGACAGGGAAAGGAGTCAAATTCATAATGGATATTGTTTAAGGAGGTGATTGTCTGGCTCCCTGGTTGGTTGAGTACAGTGCAGTGGCTCTAATGGAGCAACACCAGCACTACAATCTGCTGACCCCTGAAATCTGGCTATAAGGGCATGAAGGTGGGAGTTTCTAAAGAGCTTAAGTGATGCAGAAGAAAGCATCTCACTGGCTTTCAATGGAGCACAAGCTTCTGCATCACTTAAATCCTCTTTAAAATTCCATTCTCAGTGCTTATTTCTAGAGGAATTTGTAAACTCTACTTTCACCCTCTCTGGCTTTGTTTGTAGAATGTGTCCAGGGCTGGACTTTTGTTCTTCAGTCTTTCCAGAGCCATGTAAGAGTAATACTTTGTTTGCTGTGGGTAGCCTCTTTCCATCATCACTCATCACAAACAACTGAGAGGTCAGGGAATTCTACAAGTTAATTCTGAGCCATCAGAGAATGGCAGGCTGAGCATAGACATCATCACTGGGGTAAACACCCAGGAAACAAACTGTCTTCCCTTTTAAAAGAAGAAAATGGGACTTCCTACCCCTACTCTGCCAGGGTTTGTCTCCACCTCTATCCTCAGCAAGATGTAATTATTCCCTCTTGTCTCTCTGGGTTTCCCTTCCAGTGCTGCCAAAATTTGAAGTGATTTTTGAGAAGCCAATTCATATTTACGTTTTGGATAAAACTTTCCCGCTACAGGTGTGCGGCAGGTGAGGAGGCTTCCTTGGTGGGAGGGACACACTACTGCACTCTAGCCAGTGATGAGGAAAGGCCCCTGTATCTCTTAGGGAAACCTCCAGGAAACATACAGATGTGGGAACATGGGATAGGAAGAGGGTCCTGAGGCCACGCAGTCCAGTCCCCAGTATTTGTAGGTAACCATTTGTCCAAAGGGATTGTCTGTCCCAACCTCCTTTACACATCACAACCACAAAATAACGTATGATGGAAAAAACCCTAAAAAACTGGACATTGTGTCACAGGCAAAAACCAGGGGAAACAAGGGCACCACTAGTGCCTTGACACAACATGGCAGAGGATTTGTAAGGTTAAAAGGCACTCAGACTAGGAAGTGGACTGTGCCTTGCGCTGCAAGAGAGCACAGCCTCCCCTTCCCAATGGTTATTGCCATTATGACCTGGAGAAAAAATTTTTCTTGACCCCAGATCTGGAAGTCAGTTCAAACATGAGCACATGAGCAAGACTGTCCAGTCAAGCACCCAAGAGGTTTCTGAGTACTAAGAGATTGTCCCAGTTCATGCCAGACCAGTTTCTACTTCTAGCTGTTGCCAATGTCTAATGCTAGAGAAAGCTAAAAACAAAAGCCAGAAGCCAAATAATACATTCATGGATGGAGGGGTGGGGGGGAATGCCATTCTCTTGATATGCCTTATACATTGCATGTATCCATCCACACAGTGAATTCAATCTGTCAGTGCACAGGAGCAGTTCCTCCATTTTGTAACTATCTGCCACTCCTACTCTCTCATGCAGATACACCTATGGGAAAGGTGTGCAAGGGGGGATGGAGGTAACCTTGTGCCGGAAGCGTTGGTCCCTGCCCAGCCCGGATAAATCAGACCTCTGTAAGAGCTACCTCAGCCAGGTGAGAGTCCCTTAGCAAGACAGGAGCCACAGTCCTACACAACAGAGCAAAGAAGCCACACTATTTGGGCCAAGGGGAAAGGGAAGCAACTGTAGGTGTTTTATTTTCAGTTGGTTTCTCTCCATGTTTAATCCCTGAGTTTGTTACTCACCCGCAGCTAACATCTGCTTTTGCTTACTGTTGGTAAACTTGGATAGTTCCCTTTCTTGTGTTCTATCCCTTTCCAGTTCTCCTTTCTTTTCCAAGTTTGACCCTTCCTTGTTTTCCATTACGTTTCCCCCTTGAATTGTTTCGAGTTCAACTGTGCACATTGAGCCAGATTATACGGGAAGAACGTAAGTGAATTCAGGGCCTAAGTGCCATCCGATTCTCCCCGCTTGAGTCCCTGAAAACCCGTTAATGCAAAGGTGGATGGGTCTGCCTCCCCCTCACCCCCTTTTTGATACATAATCTTAAGGCTAAGATGATGGCATGTTACAAAAATAGATGGATCAATGTATTTTCAGGGAGTCAAACAGGATAGAATAGAATAGAATCACAGTTAGGTGCCCAATAGGTGGAATAGACTCTGGCTTATTTTAACACCAGAAAGCCCCAAAAGCCATTTAACGGGGAAAGACCAAGTACCTAACATCAATGCCTCTTCTGCCCAAGCAACCTCCCCAAACAAGCCTACCATACTCTCAGGGTTGAGCTGTGAAGAGAAGTGCCATGGACTCTGTGAAGTCTGCTGTATGATTAGGGGCATACAAAATGTGCTCCAACCTTGTAGTGATGGTGCTAGCTCCAAGGTAGCTAGTGGGAACCCTCCTGGCCTGCTTAGAGCATGCACTTGGCTCAGGCACCTCTGGCTCTCAGCTAACCTACCACTGCGCTTTCCCCTTAGGACAGGGGTGGGCAAAATGTAGCCTGGGGGCCGGATGTGGCCCACCAGGCCATTCTATCCAGCTCGCGGGGGCCCCTAAAACATTTAGAAAATTAATATTTATCTGCCCTGGGCTGCCTGTCATGCAGCCCTTGATGGCTTGCCAAAACTCAGTAAGTGGCCCTTTGCCCAAAATAATTGCCTGCCCCTGCCTTAGGAGCTCCCATCCTTCCCCTTGCAGGTGCTCCTTTCCCTCTTTCACTTTAGTTTTGTCCTTGGTTTTTTTCTGTTAGGTATGTTTTTTTTCCTGGCTTTCCCTGTTCTCTGATTAAGCATTCCCATCTCTCTTATCCATCTGGTCCTCTCTCTCTCTGCCTCTAGGGATTCTGGGCCCATTTGTTTTTGTTTGGCAGCTCATTTTCTCAACTGGGCTGCTCCTCTTGAGGGAAGATTGTCATTTTTTTTAAAAAAGCTCTGTCTGAAAAATTTTATCTGCTGTTTGGAAAGTGACACCCCAAGGTGATTAGAGCTGGGAGGGACTAAAGGAAACAAATAGTTGGTTGTGTCCTTTTAGCTTTTCCCTCTGTGCATCTAACTGGGATTTGTGTTTGCCTGGTGGACCAGTCTTCCTCTTGTTCCAGAGGCTCTTTCACCCAGCAGCAGAGAAACATTAAAAAAAATGTTTAATAGGCTTTGTAAAGACACACATGCATATACACATGTGTACATACACATATATACACACATATAGATATGAACTCATAGACATATACACATGCACATGCACACAGAAAGGACGAAGGAGGTAAAGAAGGCTCTTTGCCCTCCACTCCTCTTTTGCCACAGGAATCACCATCTCTGCCTCTGATGCTGAGATCCAGCTCCTCCTGGCACCATGTTGTGCTGTGCCATGGTGCAGGCAGGAGACAGAAGCACATCACCATGCAGACAGGGCAATATTGTCTGAGTGACACTCAGATCATTAGCTCTTAAGGTGCCCTCTGATGTGGAGTGGTGAGCTCCAGCAAAAAGAGGTTCTGTTCTGTTCCAGGACATTTTTACCTCCTGCTGGCCACTCTCCTATTGTGCTGGGGTCTCATCTGGACTTTGCTCTCTCTTTTTTTTCAGACAGATAAGATGGGCTGCTTCTCTACATCTGTCAATCTGGGTGACTTTCTCCAAGTCTCTTCCAACTTCAGGGACAGCATTGATGCAATGGTCACATTAAAGGAGATTGACACAGGTAACTCCAGTGGTGTCTTCGAGAACATACAAAAAGCACTTCAAGGCATATCCAGGCATACTGGGAGCACCATAGGCCACCTGTCCTTCTCTTACAAGCACTGAGACACAGGCTCACAGAAGCGCAGGGGCTAGGCTACCTCTAAACCAAGGGCAGGCAATTATTTCAGGTGGAGGGCTGTGTAATGAGTTTTGGCAAGCCACTGAGGGCTGCATGACAGGCAGCCAGGGGCACATAAATATTAATTTTTAAAATTTTTTAGGGGCCCCATGGGTCAGATAGAATGGCCTGGCAGGCATGGGCCACATTTTGCCCACCCCTGCTCTAAACTCACAGGGGATCTACAATTCAGTTCCACTGGTTTGACCCTGGAGGCTCTAAACCCCCACACTTGCACCTTTAAGGCTCCTTGATTCCCTAGAAGTGCTGTGGTCCAATCTCATGGTGGGTTGTGGCACTGAAAGACTTAGAATGGGAAGCTAGGTATGCCAAAATCCTGGGAGGGGTATAAGGTGTATGCAGCCTGACATGTATAATTGTGTTGCCAGTGGGCTGGCTGAGGGGTGGAACTGATCTGTGGAGCTGTTTGCTTCCCCCTTTCACACCTTTTTTTTCTAAATCTGTTCCCTCAGGAGTGCAGGTCAATGCCTCTGGCAACTTCTTCATCTCCAGGACAGCTGGGAGAGCCACATTTGAGGAGGCAAACCCTTACTACTACAGTGGAGAGGTCTACACAGGGAAGGTAACCCTTAACTACACCTCTGGAAAGTATCACAGTAGTGATACTGCAATCTCAATGACTATACTGGAGATACTTGGTTAAACTAGGGTTAAAAAGTCACAAATTATGACTTACAGGTAAAAACCCCTGTGGAAGAATGTTATTTAACAAAAGACACCATAAGCAGTAAAAACAAAGAGGAACATGAGTTCAGGGTCAAACCTCAGTCAACCGTCAAAGACTTTGATGTATGCAATTGTATAGATGAGGCACCCAGGCTATTTTCAGGAGTTGAGAGTGATCATCTTGCTAATGGTGCTTGCTTGTAATACAGTAACTAGGGTGATATAGGAGATGATGGCTCTTTCAGAAGTTCTGGGAGTTGGGACTGCCATTGATTTCTTTGATCTGGAGATTCTGAGGATGATTAGGCTGAGCAGTGTTCTATCTACTGACAAATCTGCTTTGTTTCCTCCCATTCTCCATGGGGTTCTTAGGTTAAGATGGTTGATCACCAAGGCAGGTTAATGAACAGCACAAACGTTTACCTGATTGTAAACTACAAAGGGAAACAGTTCACGGCAATGTTCACCACAGATGACTCTGGGAGAGCTTACTTTGAGCTGGACACAAATGCTTGGGGTGATAATCCAGTCTCACTGGAGGTAAGTGAGGAAGATGGATTTCCTTATTTGTGAGAAAGAGGGACTCAATGTGCTTTCCAGAACAAGCTTATTGCTCTGCAGATGGTTCGCCATAGCTGTACTGAAGAACTATAATTCTGACTTCTTGGCTTCCCCACAAACAGCATTTCTGAGGCACATCAGGCCTATTCTCTGGAGTTATTTTAGTCCTGGGCACCTCACAAAAGTCTGCTGACACTGTCTATCTGACTTGAGCTTCCCATCCTGCCATATAAACCATAGGCATCCATACGAATCTGTATGTTTCGCTAAACAACAGATTTGCACTGAGCGAGGCATCAGCTTGTTGAACATCTGTGAGCATGGCTGTAGAGCCCAATTCATGAATGATAGTCCTGATGCAGTGATGCAGTCTGCTTTTCTGCAAAGCTGGAGTGACCTCTCCAGGCATAAAAGCATGAGCAGTGTATATAGAGGTACTGGGTTGCCCACATACCTGTGCCCCCACTACCAGCCTTACTGGTTTAGTTTAAAGGAAAGGCAGATGCCAGTACATTTGGAACCAGTTTAGCTGCAGGAGCTGCCAAAACAAGTAGATTATCCATTGTCTGTTTATCAGGGGTCCACTCCTAAACTCGCTATTGATCAGGGTTCAAGAGTCCTGTCTACCCTATCATGGACTGGACCTCAGTGCCACAACATTTTGGCAGAATTTCCTCCACCAAGTATAAGACTAATACCCCCTCTAAGGTGCTCTTCTGCCCAAAGACATTGATACCCCCTAGAGGTTGCCAGATTATTTACACTGGTTATGACACTGTTAATGCTGAGTGTCTGGCACTCAGCATTAACAGTCACAGGTAGTACCATCTACTGTAAATTACAGTAGCGAATGAACCTGACTTGACAATATGCTGCCATACCTGGCATTCACATGAGGGATGAATTTGGCCCAGGATATCCAAGTACTTTCTGTGATGCAGGTCACCACCAATTTCAAAGTCTTTTACTCGGGCTGATTTACTCACCTAAGGAGTTTTACTGTTTTTCACTCTCGGCAGGGAAGGTTCCTGCCTCAGGATCCAGAGTACGTTCCAGGGACAGCCGGTGTGGTTTACCAGAATGCCTACCATTTCATACAGCCATTTTACACCACCACTGAGAGCTTCCTCAGGATTGTACGTGTGCCAGAGATTCTGCCTTGTGGCAAAATGCAGCAGGTTAAGGTGGACTACAAAATTGACCCGCGAGACCTGATGCATGGCTCCAAACATATGACTTTTTCCTACTATGTGAGTCTCTATGAGAGTGCTGGTGTAGAGGGAAGGGGCATGATGGGGGAGGTGCTGGATCACACAGAACAGGGACAGCTGTGGCAGTGGCAGAGTTGACCTCTCGTGTGTGTGCTGAGCCTGACAAAGTTCCTCAGTGATGCATTTGAGAAACCCACATTTTGGAGGCAAGATGGAAGTTTGGTCACATAGATGGAAGTTCATCCAGGCCTTGAAAAGACCAGTATAGTGGCTGTCTAGCCTTGTTTTCTCTTTGTTTTCTCTGGGCACCAGTGCCCTTAAGAACTCAGCTGCTTACACAGTTCAGCCTAGAAATCATCAGTCAGCTGCTGGATAACCAGTACTCTTGCATCTTAGGGACCCTAGATAGATCGGAACAGATAAAAGTCTGCATATCCCACTCCCTTGATCTCCCACAGCCACCTTTTCTCCCTGCCTAGAGGTGGGATTATAATTTGTATCCTGGAAGGTATAAAGTTCTGTGTGCCGTTTCCTCTGAGTTCTTCTCCCATGAAAACTTGCCTGCATGATGCTCTCAAACAATGAGCTATATTTCAAGTATCTCCTGGCCTTCCTCTTATGCTCTCTCTTTTCCTCTGTAGGTCACTGGTAAAAAGGGACTCATCCTTTCAGGTCAGAAGAGTGTCTGGGTTGGCCTGCCAAGCAGTAAGTTCATCCTCCTCCTCTCCTATGCTCAGCAGTTCCCCTGTGGGCTCTGCTGCGTGAACTGAATCCTTTTTTGTTTGTTTGTTTTTGGGTTTTTTGGTTTTTTTGGAGCATTCCCCCTGAGCAGCCTCTTCTCTGCCATGTCCAGCTTGAATGACTTGTCTCCACTTTCATGGTCCCTCATGGCCTGCCCTCCCTACCTGCCATCTCTTGTTCAGCACTGAGGGGTGGACTCCCTCCTCAGTTATCCCACAAGGCTAGCCTCCACCCCCACCGGTTAGTTATCATCAAACACAATGCTCCCTCATGCTTTCCCTCCTGCTATCTGATGTTGGTGACAGCTCCCTGTACACCTTTTGAAACTGTGGGATTATCCTTTTAGTGCCTCCCTAAAACACTCTTTCACCATGATACCTACAGCAGCCAGACAGCTGGTGTGCTTATATACCACAAACTGTCTTGCTGACATGTATTGCACCCTGGACTTTGCCATCTGTCTGGCTCCATCTGTTGGTCTTGACACTTAAATTGTAAGTTCTGTGGGGCAGAAGCCTTGTTTTTGCTCTGTGTTTGTTTAGTGTTGTGCATAATGGGTTCCCAACCCATGACGGGGGGCTGCAGGCACTACAGTAATGCAAATAAGTAACAACAGAGTATAAGGTGACTCTGAGACAAATGGTCCTGGCAGAGATGAACACCTTGCAAACAGCCAAAATGCTGAGGCTCTCAGCCCCCTTCAGGAGAGGGACAGAGATGGGTAGAGCTTCTGGCTGTTCTCTAATGCCTGACATTGTCCATGGGGACACCAATTGTTTTGTGGGCCTTTCCTTGGTACTGATTAAGGAGAATGGGAGCAAATTGGGCAAAGGGAGGATGAGGGTAAATGAAGAAGATCTTGATAGCTTTGGGAACAGAAATGTACCCTTCTTTTCCTCTTTCTCTCCTTCCTTTTAGTGATGTCAGGCCACTTCTTTATCCCTCTGGTCTTCACCTCTGACTATGCCCCAGCTCCTACCATCATAGTGTATGTCATCTTCCCCACTGGAGGAATCATTGCAGACAGTGCCCCCTTCAGTGTTTCCATGTGCTTCAAAAATAAGGTGGGACTTTATTCTGAGGACATCTCTGAGTTTCTGGGATGAGATTCTTGTTCAAATAAGGGACACGCGCAAGTGATAAAAATGCAAGCAGTAGATAATGTGGGCCACTCTGTGTATCAGTGGTTGGGGCAGTGATGAACTGAGGGTGTTTGTAGAGCTGAATGGAAGCTTGCAAGGGATGTGGTAAGTAACATAATGTTCTGAATGAATGCTTGAATGGATAGAGAAGAGACACCATAGGGGTATATGAAAGGTATGTGAGTGACTGGCTTTGCATTGTGGGGGAATGTAAGGGGGTGCTCATGTGAAGTGGGTTTGAGTGTGTGTAGATGCAGGACAGGCAGGTAATAGCAGTGTCTGTCCAGGTGGGTTCCTGCATCATGCCTGTCCTGCAGGTTCAGAGCATCACAGATGAAGTGAACCAAAGCAGCTCTCAGGATCTCTCTGCCTGTTCCTTGGGTACTTGGAGTGGTTTGATATTTATGTTGCAGGAGGTTGAGGAGACTGTAGCTGAAAGAAGATCACAGAAGTGGGCATTACCACTTGCACAGAAGGGGGCTATGAGCTGAGAAGGAGCCCCCTTGTCCTGTGCAGAGCAGTCTGACCCCCTGAAGACAGCATCGTTACTCCTCAGGAGTGCAGTTGTCCTGGGGAGCTGTGAGCAGACATGGGGAAGAGGTGCCTCAGAAAACCAAGCCCAGTGTCACAGAGGGATTGAGGATGCAGACTGAGACCCTGAATGTAACTGGGGGGTCAGGGAGGAGGTGGAGCAGAGAGAAGAGCACAGGCAGATGTTCTATGCTGTCCCCAGGTTGTGCTACTATGTGAATGAACTGCTGTAGCCTGCAGAGTAGGGCTCTGTAATATCACTATGTTTTCACAGTAATCTGCCCCCAGCTCCCAACTGCCCTATGATCCATCCCTTCAGAATCCACCTGCTGCCATCACCATTGCACTCCCTTCAATACCCTCTTGAAGAGGCCACCACCGCCTAAGGCAGGGGCAGGCAATTATTTAGGCAGAGGGCTGCTTACTGAGTTTTGGCAAGCCATCGAGGGCCACATGACAGGCAGCCAGGGGCAGCTAAATATTAATTTTCTAAAATTTTTAGGGGCCCCGTGGGCCAAATAGAATGAACTGCCAGGTCACATACATCCAGCCCACGGGCCACATTTTGCCCACCCCTGACCTAAGGTGAACCCTTAGAGGACTCCATTCATTTGAACCATGCAGAGCTCCTTCCTGCCACTAGGCCCAGCAGGAGGGTCAGCAGAAGGGACTCTCTCCCTGGTTCTGCTTTTCTCACCCCCACTTTTGTGTATTTTCCTCCCATGCCCTTCTAGGTGAAGCTGGGCTTCTCAGAGGAGGAGGCCCTTCCTGGCTCAGACGTCAGCCTCCAGATGCAAGCAGCTCCTGGATCTGTGTGTGCTGTCCGGGCTGTGGATCAAAGTGTGCTTCTGATGAGGCCAGAAAAAGAGCTGAGTAACTCCGTGGTAAATGACTCCAGCCCTGTCTGTTTGTGTGTGTGAGAGAAAGCATGTAAGGAGAATACCCTGCACCAAAGCAGCACTCTGCATCCAGTGACCGCAACAGTGCTCTTGAGAGGACAGTAGCATCATCCCTAATCTACAGACATAGATCAAAGCTGAACTTTCCATCCATGACATTTTATTTATTTATTTTACTCATTAGCTTTATATGCCGTAGCAGGGAACAAAGCTTCAGGCAAACCTGAGACTTGTTAGGGGAGGGGCATGTGGGCTCATAGTTGCATCTACTGGTATTTTTTACTCTTTCTTGCTTCCCCCAGATCTATGGGTTGTTCCCATATATTTACCGCTCAGGTTACCCTTACCAAGTGTCTGAAGATAACTACTGCTGGTTCCCAGATGCTCAGCAGCCAGATGTGTTCACATTGTTCAAGGTAATAATATTTGATAACTCTCCCCAGGTTAGGTAAATCAGGGTCTCTGATTGTGCAGCCAGGCTATTAGGAAACAGCTCCAATAGACATCAATACCCCATTGGTTGGTTACATAAATTACTTGACTTTAGTGACCAATAGGAAATGTTTCTGTTGCACACCAGTAACCTGTTGGTTGGGTGGTTCAGGATGCCAATCATTACTGGTTTGTTGGAATCTTGATTGCCTTCAAGCCAAGTGTTTAAGAATGCCTTAGATTAGATGGGCAGTGGGTTACACTGCTCTTCTGCACTCCTGACCACTTGGGCCTCTGACACTGGTAACCAGCAGGAAACACTTTTGCTTTGCCTTGAGGAGCCCCCCTTTTAATGGATGTATCTGGGAAAGGCTTCCAATGGAAACATCACTATTTCCCCATGAATCTGATAAAGTTGAAGGAGAATATACTTGCACTGGTTGAGTCAGGCCTGATAAATCAACTGAAGCTGTCACATTGTCTTATTGTCTCAGGATGTAAGTCCCAAAGTGATTCATCTCTTAGGGCAGAGGGAGATTTGGGTCCTTCTGTATAAAAAGGGTGGCAGACTTGTCAGAAGGACAGAGGGAAGA
>NW_005842580.1:679461-701908 GCF_000455745.1 Alligator sinensis
TTGGGCTTCTGATACCTAAGCTCCTAGCATTCCCTTTCTCCTTCTGTCTTCAGGCAATGGGCTTGAAAGTCTTATCCAACACCAATATCCAGAAGCCAAGGGAGTGTCTAATTACTACACCCAAACCATATATGTGGGATGAGATAAGACCATTTCTCCAAAGTAGGTACCTGCCAGCTCTTCATTCTTCATTTTCTTATTGCCCAGAAGAGTGCTCTGCCTTTAAGGCAGAAGTAGCTCAGTGCTCTGGGTAAAAAGTATGTTGTGACTGCATGCAGGAAGAAAAGAAAGAGAAAATGCCACTCTGCCCTAAACTTTGACATAGCCTGTGCCTGAGGGCTCGATGCCTTAAATTGTCAGAAAGTTGTCTGTGGGTATGTCATTATATTAGCCGCTTGGCTAGTAAGTTGACTTCCAACCATTTAATTTCTGAGCTAAGGATGGGACTCTTCTGCTTGTAAACTGGTTCCAAGGGTCTTCTAATAACCAAGTCCTTGTTCCCCCCAGCATTTTCTATGACTGGGACAACAACTACACTTGGAATCACCACACCTATGCCGGTACCCACCATTGAAGAGAAAGTTCGCAAGTATTTTCCCGAAACCTGGATATGGGATTTATTTCCTATAGGGTAAGTGGAAAAACAGCAGAACCTTATCTGACTGTCTTAGTGTAATCCTGAATGGACATAGATAGGGTCAACTCTTAGCATATCAGATGAATGGGGATAACTGCTGAGTCACATACTCAGGAAAGGTTCAGATAGTATGGATCCTCTAACAACCAAGCTGCTAGTAATTAGTTTTGCAGTATGAAGTTTCAGCCAGGTTTCTATTTCATTAAATGCCCATGGCCATAAAAAAGCTAGAATCCATTTACAGAAAAACAATCTTGACAAGGCTTAGCCTTGTGTTTGATCTGATATAAAAGTAATATATTATATGGTCTCACTACTGACATCAGCATATGATAACCCAATAGGTAACCATCCTGTAGTAAATCTCTGGGGAGAGGCAGGATGAGCTAAGGAAGATTTTCCATCCCTGCCTTCTCTAGTTATGTCCCTGTCTGTCCCTCTCTGGAGTCTGGTGAGAATACTAAGTAACTGGGCTCGGGCCTCACCAGTTCTGCTTGCTCTACAGCAGGTGTCTCTAATCCACTTTGACCACCCGCTTCCTCCTAAATGATGACTTTGTTATGTGTTCAGTTCAGCAAACCAATCTCATCACATGCGGTAGGCAAAAATTAACTCTTTGGGGCAGAGGACATGTTTCCCTTAGTAGGAGACATAAATCTAGTAAGCTTTTGGCAGGTTATTTTCTCCTAACTACAGATTGTTGTTGGTTGTCTTAATGGTCACTAATGTCAGCCATGTGACTGTCCCTTGACTCTGCTTCATCTCTTTGATGCAGAATTGCTGCTTCTAGGTGTTTTGAACTGTGCAGAGGCAGACTAAACTGGGTCTCTGGAATGAAGTCTAGGGGCACATGTGTTCTTGGCATGTAGGAATGGGAGCAGTTTCCAAACTAAGGGTCTCAAACATATATAGTTCACAGCATTTAAAGAGTGACATCACGTGCTCCATAGAAATTCAGTTGTAGTGGTCAAGCTCAGCCTGTACGTGGGGTCAACAGCTGACTGGAAATGGAGTTACTGCAAAAAAAAGAATTGGGAACTATTTGATGACACTTTGATTCTGATACTTGGGTCTTCCATTAACTTACCATGGCCTTAAGTCACTTCTCTCTGTGATGGCTTCCTCAGTCACAAAAGAAGAGGAGCAGTAGTCACCTGTGTTCATAAAGTGCTTTTAGGTCTTCAGAGGGCATATGCTGTATATGAAAAGAGCTAAGCATTATCATTAATTATATCTGTATGGAAATTTTTGCTCTCTTGGTCTCACTTGCCTTGCATAAAGCCATCCTGACTCTCCACTTACAGCAGTGATTCTTAAACAGGGTGCCATGGCACCCAGGATATGTGATACGCTTTCAAGGTTGCCGCAGGGTGCCACACAATTTTAGCACCAGTAGGTGTGCAAACACATATACACAATTCACAAGATAAAACTCAGAGATTTCCATTAGGAATCTATAGTGTCAAAAATATTCTGACTGGTTGCAGTCTGAGTTGTTTGCAGCAGAAGAATTGCTCGATTTTTTTTTTCCCATAGTGAAGAAACAAGTGAAAGGTAAGAGCTGGCATTTTCTGAGGACTGTTTTGAGTCTAATGAGGTGCGTTATGAGTTTAACCCTGAAAAGCATTAGGGGGTGCTTACTTAAGGGCTGCCTTTTCAAAGTCTTCCCGTAACACACTGCTTCCCACGCACACTGCTCCATGCTTAGCTGTCTATGAGCTCCAGTCTTCAGTGCTACAGGATGCCAGAGTACTGGCAGCTCCCTATTGTGCGCCGTAGTTGGAAAGTATTTCCACTGCATTCGGTCGTAACATTCTGATGTGGATGTGGGTAGGCAGCTGCACATCCGAACAATACTGAGTTGCTCTGCTTTGAAGTGATTCAACTTGAAATAGGATTTGAATTGCTTCAAATGTACATCTGACCATATTTTGAGAAGTTTACAGAGATTTTTGAAACTGGGATAAAAGCATTCATTTGGACAGTCTACCCAGGGCAGGTGTTTAAAATGGAACTATCCTGGTGAAAACAAGATTTATGGTCATCCTATCCATCTTATTCCAGTCAGAAATGTTGATGTTGGCAGTTCCAGGGCTGAGCTCTAGAGGACTGGATTGGGAATCTCAAAGTTCACCTGCAGTTGACTCCCAATGGACTTCAATGGGAGGTGAGGGCAATCAGCCTCTCTCATAAGATAGGATTGTTTTAACACACTTGAACAGCAAATCTCAGAGAACACTGTCTGTGGCCCGAATGAAAAAGCAGAGACCTGCCCAAAGCACAAAATGGAAGTGGTGGTGGGGTCAGCTGTCAGAGACCTCACAGTTCAGTGATGCTCAGACTAAGGTCATGGGAATGGACACATTGGGAATAAAGCGTCACAACTTCTTTGAGGCATGAACAGCTACTGTCTAAGGCAATGGTGTTCTACTAAAGCATTTTCCTCTCAGTCCCAAAGGAAATAGGAATGTCACAGTTACTGTGCCTGACACCATCACTCAGTGGAAAGCTGGGATGTTCTGCACAGCTGAGACTGGCTTTGGGCTTGCTCCTACCACAAGCCTCCGGACCTTCAAGCCATTCTTCGTAGAGCCCACGCTGCCATATGCTGTGATCCGGGGAGAGACCTTTGTCCTGAAGGCCACCGTCTTCAACTATCTTCCTAAGTGCATTATGGTAAGCCCTGCCAGTGGCTCCACACAAGGTACAGTACAGTGTGTGGGAGAAATGCCTGTGGTCTTGGATTCACCCTCATGGCACATATCTTATGTCTTCTTGGTTCTATTTGTCCATCACTGCTGTCTCCTTAGATCCAGGTGACCCTGGCAGAGTCCTCAAACTATCAGTTGGAGCTGTGTAAGAGCTGTCTCTACACCACCTGCCTGTGTGGCAACGAAGCCAAGACATTTCAGTGGGAAGTCACACCTACATACCTGGGTGAGGAAAATGGGAGTGGGCAGGGGTACGCAGGAAGAAGCTGAGGGAAGCAACTCTGTACAGTATTTGACTTCTCTTTATGTGGCACTGGATAAAAAGAATGGGAATATGTGCTCTTTTCACTGGAGGGTGCCACTTGCCATCCAGCCTAGGATGAGGAAGGCTGTCTGACTCTGGGAATAAGTTACAGACCTTTTCATCACTAGGGCACAGGTTCTGCAGAATGTCTTCTGAAGGTGCCATCTATCAGCACAACGGAGGGTATTTCCATAGGGGTTGGCTGCTGTACAGTGGTTGTCGCTTATTTTCAGGGTTGGTGAATATCACTCTCAGCACAGAGGCCCTGGCCACCAAAGAGCTCTGTGGAAAAGAGAGGCCATTTGTGCCAGCCCGAGGACGGACAGACACACTGATCAAACCACTTCTAGTTCAGGTCAGTTTGGGGCTGAGTTTCTTTTCCTCCCTTACTGCAAGGGGGGAAATCTGAAATCAGGTTTCATGTTGTCCCCACATTGCCTTCCTTTGTTCAGGAAGGCTCACTAGAATCTCCACGTCTGATCTAGGATGTACCCAGGCCCTTTCAGTGAGGTTTGATGAATATGCTTCTGGAAGAAGTTTCCTCCACTTCATGCTCATTGCCATCCCTGCAAGCCTCCTCCGAGGGAAAGACCCACAACCTCAACCTCTTTCCTCCTTCTGCCCCTGGAATATGGGCCTGCTTTGTACCCACTGATCCTGCCTCCCTCACTCCCCATCAGAGGATGAAGCCAGCTCCCCTCACTTAGGCCCAATGCAGAAGCTGAGCCTTGGAGGCAGGTTTGTCGGGGGCTCTGAGGTCCTTAAGCTGGCACTGATAAGTCTTTGGGCAGGGAAAGGGAGCAAAAACCCAGAGGGTTCCATGGACAGAGGAGCCCTCGCACAAGCCTGGCACAAAGTCACACTGGGTTTGTAACTAGACAGAGGAGGAAAGTTTTTGTTGGAATTGTTTTCCAAAAATACTGTTTTGACCAAACCATTTGTGTATGTAATTATATCAGTTTCAATGATGGCCTCTTTGAAAACAGAAGATTCCCCCCCCCCAGCTGAAATCAATTTCAGCTGGAACAACATTTTAAAACTTAATTTACAAAGACATGTCCATTTCATCTTATAATTTATTTTGTGTGGTTTTATTTTTATGTTATTTCCATTTTACATTATTTATGACGTCAATAGTAATAGTGCTTATAATATAACCACATATCAAGTAAGGTCATATATTATAGAGGTATTACATGTCATTTATAAACTGTTGCTTCTGATGCTTCACAATGCATCATGATATAATATAAGTTAATAGTTTATATATTTCTTTTTAAATTTGAAGGGCAGTTGCTATTGAATGCAGACTGAAACTTTCTTAACATATTTTCCAAAATGGTCCTATTTGAAACAAAGCAGTTTGACACTGAGACTTTCAACAGGAAAATAAGATTTAAAATAAGAACACAAGAACTGCCATTTCCTAGGTCAGACCACAGCTCCATCTTACCAAAGACCCTGTGTTACACAGTGGCAGAGAGTATATACTGAAAGGGAGAGTAAACGGGGTATGACTGTTCCTCTCCCATTTGCAGCCTCCAGCATTTAGGTGTAATCCTATTCCAGGAAAGCACAAGAGATACCTCAGTTTAGAAACAAGTGAAAATGTTTCTTTCTGTATTAACAGCCCTTTTTTTTAATAAAACAATTTTTAGACATTTTGTTATGCACTACTGTTAGTGACATATCAGGAAATAATGTTGAATAATAGAAATAAGATAGAGGCCAAAAGGATTTTAAAAAATACATTCCCTTTTTTTTTTTAATAAAATGTATTTAAATGGATTTCTTGTTTTTAGCATTTTGGTTTTACAGGAAATCCTGAAAATATTTAGTTTCATTCCCTTTTGGAATGAAAACAAATTTTTTTAAAAGTGACATTTCTTATGGAAGAGATGATCCACACTCTGGGATATTGAGGTAGGAGATGGGTTGTTGACCTGTTCTGTCTGTAACCTACTTGTTTCCCCATTTTTATCTTCTCTTCACTACCCTTGATATTGCTGACCTTTCCCCCAACAGCCAGAGGGAGTGCTGGTGGAAAAGGCTCACAGCTCCTTGTTGTGCCCCAAAGAAGGTAAGTGGTCTGCACTGGTCAGTAATAGGGCTTCCCCTGTGATCATGTACTGGGACATACAAGTAGATAGTGAGGGGAGGGGTGTGTGGTGGGGTGCTGCTATAGGAAGATTATACAGCTATGAGACATATTAGTAATGTATTTGCCCTGGAAAATATGGCTTAGGAACAGCCTCTGAGTGTTATTTGAGGATATAAAATCACATCTTATGTACAACCACAAGGTTCAGTGCAGGATTTTTCCTTGTTCTCCAGGGCTTTGTCTAGTTTTGGCTTTAAACAGTTGAAGTGGAGAGGCTTTTATCTCTTCCCTTGGTGAGACATTTCTACTGTCTCATGGATCCTTCACTGAAAGGAAACACTTCTTCACAGTCAGACCAGGCTTACTGGTTATTGGGCCTTCATCGATTTGTAGACAAGTGCTGTGTCTGTCCTTCTTATCCCCTTGTTAAGTTGTACAATTTCATTACAATTCTGGAGTCAAGGGAGCTCCCACTGAATGTCCCTGCAGGAGGACCAAGCCTGTAATATAAATATCCCTTGTTGCTGATAAACAAGCTTGGCAGCCTCCATCGCTTGAGTCATTAGAACTAGAACAGATACGAATATCAGACAGGAAGGAGTCTCCTCAGTGCATTTGCAAGCTGTTCTTGATTCAAGGAATCCCGAGAGTCACTACTGTAAAGTCTCACCCCCAGCTGCACAGCACAGCACAGCACAGCACCTGAAACACCAGGCAGGAACACCTTACAAGTAAGCCAGACATAAAAGCAGAAGGACAAGGGCCTTGTCAATGCCCTGCCACTGCAATGACAGGGAAATAGTTATAAGAAAATGCTCTCCTTGCCCCCAGCCATAGCTGTGGCCAGGTTCCCAATGCCACAGAGGAAGGCAATCCCCACCTTCTCTCAAAAGCCAGTACCATTTATGTTGGGGAAGAAATTCCATCCTGGCCCCACCAGCAACTAGCAAAAACCCTGAACTGTGGGATTACCAGACACCCCCCACACTGCAAGAGGTGCCGTGTTGTATGTGATCTGATCAGTCCCCAGGGAACAGTCCTTTACTGCCCCCTCCTAGACAGACTGGAGGTGACCTCAGGGCTCTGCCCCCTTCTGTGAGGTTCCTGGTTGATGATGAAGCCACCAGCAATGTGGAAGAGATTGTGGGAGTGGGAGATTGTTGGGGTGGCAAAGGGAGAAAACACCCTTCTAAAACACCTGAGGTTTGGAAAGAGATGGAGTCACAGTAGGGAGGTTGCTCTGGGTGTTGAGGACCGCAGTGCAGGAAAAAGGCTCAGCATCCACTGGAGTTGCAGAGAGAGGTGGTGCAGAGGAATAAGGGGTAGAGGAGTGAGAGGGAACAGACATAAAGTCTGTAAGGTTTTGGCCACGTGTGTGGAAGGGGGTGCAAGTCAGAGACCAGGGCTGGCTCCAGGGGAGAGTTTGCAAGGGATTCTGGAACTGTCTTCTTAGACTTTCTTTCCTTTTGCTCCTCCATGTCTCAGGGAATCCAGTGCAGGACTTGGTGCCCTTGAAGCTACCCAGTAATGTGGTGAAAGGTTCAGCCAGAGCTACTGTGTCCATCATTGGTAAGGGAGCCAGCACTAGCACTGAAGGCAGCTTTGGGATCCAGGTCCCCCATCCCTGTGCCCACACTGTGAGCCTCCAACATGGTGTGTCCAAGGCTAAGTCTCCCCTGCCCCCTTTCCCATGCTTGTGCTCCAACGTGCTGCGACAAGATCCACCAAAATACCTGCTTCAGTTTTGACCCAGTACAGCAACCACACACTGTGGGAACTCCCAAGGGAAAGGCCTGGGTCCCCCATGTCCCCTCCACCTACGTAACCTGACCCAGACTGGTTCAGACAAAATCTGGATTAAAACCTATGAACCATGGGGTGCTGCTCCCAACCTGGGAAGCTGACCCAGGACAGAAGAACTCCCTCCCAGTGGATCATTCCACCTTGGAGAAAACCCATCTTTTGGGGTAACAGAGCACTCCAGCAGGGAGCTAGGACTCCTCTCCCACTACCCTTCAACTCAGCACACTGTTCTACTCAGTCTGTTGAGGAAATGCTGCCCGCCTTTGCTCTAACCCAGTGGGGACCAATCTTGCAGGAGGGGGGATGGATGGACACAGAGGGCACATGCAAAAAATTAATCCCCCCTGCCCACCAAGGGCTGCTCTGATCCCCACCTCACAGAGTTGTCCATTATAGGGTTTGCATCCTGGGGTAGTGGAGTGGAGACATGGGGGCTTGAGCCAAGTAGGGGTGGGATGCTGCTGTGAGAGGAGGCATCATCCCCAAGTGCCAGGGTGACCTTTCCCTGGCCCTGCAGCCACCGCCATTTCATCCAAAGCCCTGAATTCAGCAGCGGCTACAGAGCCAGGGAAGGGTTAACCTGCCTCTTGTATGCAACATATGGCACTGCTGGTAGCAGCCTGTGGTACCCTGCTTCACTCCACCCAGCATGGGGACTTCAAGCACCCCTGCTTCTATTCCAACACTGGCCTTTACTGAATGCCCAGGGCTTGTAAGCCACACATAGCACTGCCTGTGCCACTTCTGGCATGTGTGCTGTGAGTTGGCCACCCCTGTTCAAATAGACTATTTAAGCAGATCTCCCCCCTGCACCCACTGCAATGGAATACTCCATCTAAGATAAAACCACCCCCCACATGTGCTTAGGGTGGGAAAATAGCCCTGTGCTCTGGGGAGTATTTGCAGGGGGAAGAAAAAATAACTCCAAATTGAGTGGAACATTCCCCTTCCCCTTCCAGGGGCAGAAATAGATCTTCACTTTCCTAGGACATGCTCCAATGTGGCACACTCCTTCCCTTTCCACCCCCGCCATGTAGTAATGGTACACTCCTGAAGAAAGGCAGGTGCCCTCTGTGCCCCTTTTGCCCCCCTTCAAGGAATGGCCCCTTTGGGATGAGAACCTGGGTCACTTCTAGTGCAATGAGGGATGTAACATGTTGGTGGGCAGGGTGGGGCACTGCCCTGTCCTTGGCTGTGGGGTAAGGCTGTTCAGGCTGCAGTGGGTATGCCCCGGGGGAATAGCTGCACCACTCCTGTCCCAGCCTGGGGACTCCTCCCTCCTGCCCCATGGGGCTCTCCTCTACTTTACTCTTTGACCCCCTCTTCTGGACCCCACTCTTTCATGGCAGGTGACATCATGGTCATAGCACTGCAGAACCTGGACCGGCTGGTGAAGATGCCCCAAGGCTGTGGGGAGCAGAATATGGTGCTCTTTGCTCCCATCATCTATGTGCTGCAGTACCTGGAGAAGACGGGGCAGCTTACCCCAGAGATCAGGGACCGGGCAACAGGCTTCCTGTGCAGTGGCAAGTGACCCCAGCCCAGGCCCATTGCTCTGCCCACCCAGCCAATATATTACACTTCCCCTGCACCTGCCCTGCCAACATACTGCACACTCTGTGCTCACCCTGCCAGTATACCACATGTCCTGCACACAGCCTGCCTATACTGTGCCCAGCTACTCAGTTTGTCCCTGCCCACTCCCACCCCCAGCCTACCAATATACCCCTGTATGCCCCTTGTGCCTAGATTTCCAATGCACCACACTCCCCACACCCACCTGCCGATATACTACGCTCACCACACTCACTATGTCAGTATACCACTCCCCACACCCACTCTACCAATATGCCATGCCCAGCTGGCCAGTGTGCCCCTGCCCTTCCCCTACCCCCATCCTGTGACTCACTCCCTGCTTTTCCCTGCCCACAGCCTATCAGTACCCCCACCCCTTAGTCACCCTGCCCATATGTCATACCCATCTGGCCAGTGTTCCTTCATCCCTTCTTTGTACCCTCTGTGGTAATCATACCAATCTCTGTCTGCTTCTTTTTGTCCACAACCTGCCAGTAGTCCTCCCCTCCTCCTCTGACACTCATCCTGCAAATGGTCATCTGCCTTCCCCACCTTTACCCTGTGCAAATATCTCCCAATGAGATTCTAAATATCTTGTCATCTTTGCCCCATATCCACCCTAAAAATGCCCTTTTCCTAGCCATAGTGGTTGACTATCATTTCTTGCTGTCTCCCTAGGACATCAGAGGCAGCTGCTCTATAAACATCATGATGGTTCCTACAGTGCATTTGGGACTAGAGATGAAGATGGTAACACCTGGTAAGCAGTGGGGCCTTTCTTCCCTGTGGTCCACTGTCTGAGAGCCTGGAGCTCTGGAAACTGGAGGTTTTGGGTTGTTGCCAACCCCTCAGGGACCCTTCACTGTGCCGCTTGGGAGAGGTACTTGATCTGCTCTGAAGGAAATCTCTGTACATGCCCCTGCCCCCTGGTGATGGGTTAAGGTGCCTCATACTCTGCCCAGAGTCCAGGAACCCCCAGGGAAATGTGCCTACATCTGGCATAGCATCAAGGTGCTGGGATGAGGGTGGGGGAAAGGATTCTGACCGAGGTCCTGCTTTCCTTTCCCTGCCCTGTATCCTCCTGCTTCCTCTTCCTCACTCCTTTGTCTCTTTCTCTCTCCTGCCTTTCTTCTTCTTCTCTCTCTCTTTCTCTCTCTCTCTTTTCAGTGTTTCTCCTTTACAGCATCTCCCTCCTCATCCTCAGTCTCCTGGTTGCTCCCCTCCACATACTCTCCCTCCCTCTTCTCCAGGCTGACAGCATTTGTGGCCAAGTGCTTTGAGCAGGCCAAGCGGTACATCTTCCTCGATGACAGGAATGTCCGGGATGCGCTGAGCTGGATACAGCTTCACCAGCTGCCCAATGGCTGCTTTGAGAGTGTGGGCAAGCTCTTCAACACTGCAATAAAGGTACTGGCGTGGCTGGGTGGCCCTCAAAGCGTTGCCTTCCAAAGTGTGGAAGGTAGCTCAGTATCCTCACTGCTTTGTCAGAGAGGTCACATCAGGGATGAGGGTGGGAACGAAGCTGGGTGGGAGCATTGGGTCTGGTCCTGTTGATGCTGCCTCTCTCTGATGCCTTTGTCTCCCTGGGTGTCGGTGCTTCCCACAGGGCGGCGTGGATGGCGAGTTCCCCCTAGCTGCCTACATCACTGCAGCATATCTGGAGACTGGGGAGATGGTGAATGTGAGTATCCAGGACCTTTGCTGCATCCCCTTGTGTCCTAAAGAGCTCTTGCTGTGGGCAGAGGTAGAGCATTGCTCACAGGGAGGGAGTTACTGGGGTGGTGGGAAAGCTCCAACCATTCCTGTGCAGGGGTGTTGTTGGGTGAGGGGAAAGAAGTTTTCACTGCCCATTGGAAGAACATCCCTGAGAGGCAGCTCACATGGCTGGGGGATATTGGGAATTGCACTTCTAGGCACTTAGCTTAGCTTTCGAAGTAGGGGGAGCCTGATGAGAGGCACTGCCGATGCCTGTGTCATATGATGCAGGTGCAGTTGGAATTGCATCTCTGCATAAAAGCATCTCTCTCAAACATCTTGGCCTAGACAGGCTTCTGGACACCTGCTGCTACTAGGGGAGAAAGCGCAATGGGGCGTAATGACCTGAGTGGAAGGTGGAAACTTTGGATGAAAAGTGGAGAGGATGGAAGTAGGGCTTCACACTGTTGCTGCAAGTGACAGGGACCTGTGCAAAGGAAGGTGCTGAAAAGGGAACCTCCTGCCTGATGCCGAAGGTCCTGATGCACTTGAGCATCTAGCAGTTTGCTGTTAACTCCAGTGGAGAAGACCAGTTATGAAACTGCATGACCGATATTTGAAAAGTCGTATTCCACACGAGCATGAACCATGACTGAGAATTTGAGAAAAAAAAGATTGATCTGAGGGTGAAGAGCTGAGTCTGCCTTGGGGAATCCCTGAAAAGAGACCAGAGTGTGATTTGAATCCCTAACAAAATAACTCAAGAGTCACTGTTGAGAGCCTTAATTAACTCCCAACAACGCAATTAGAGTTGTCCAAGTCACTAGGGTTGCCAACTCTGAATCTATTCCGGGACATTCCTGGAACACCAGCGTGCCCGTGACACACAACGTGAACGTGCCTGCATGCTTGCGTATATCAGTTACGGATTACGGTGTGTAGACTTTACGTCAGGAAGGCAAATGCACTTTACTATTACATTTTAAAAACCTATTGGGCTACTATATACATCAGGTTCAATGTTTAATATTTTTTTTAATGAATGCCCTATCATTTATCTCCTGGGTGATTCTCAGCAGTCTCCTGGAGATTTATATCTAATTCCTGGAGACTCCAGGGCAATTCTGGAGGGCTGGAAACCTTACAAGCCACTGAAGTCACTAGCTTATGGAAAATGGACAGCACTCCAACATTGCAGAGGTGACTGAGAACCCAAAATATCCCACAGAGAGGGAGCTAAGGCAGAATGGCCCATGGCACACAGTCAGTAGCAACTGAGAACAGTGCATTGTGTTTTGTGAGAACTGCACAAGCCAGGACAACACCCAGCAGATGGGAACAACTGCAAGAATGCAGGATGGGAAGGGTTTCTCTGAGTCACTGAGTCCCATCCCGTGTTCACAGGCAACCATTAATCCAAGGAACCCCCGCAAAATCACCATTTCAAATCCTCACACACAATTATAAGGTGCAAAACCTGGAGCATCAAGAACACCTTATTACACGCCATTGGGAAAAGCAGGGGACACAAGAGTACTGCCAAAGCCCTGCCACTGCAACAACAGGGAAATAGTTGGTTCATAAATGCCAAGAAGATCCTAGGAAAAGGACCATGCCCCACACTACAGAGGAAAGCAAAATCCCCATGGTCTGTGCCAGTCTGACTTAAGGGAAAAATACTTCCTGACCCCAAGTTTGGTGATCAGTATAACCCTGAGTGAATCAGCAAGGCATCCTGCCAGAGAGTCTTAAGTTTTCTAAGTTCCAACAGGCTGCAGGGGACTACATGACTTTGCAAGAGTATGCAAACATCAGCAAAGACTTCACAGACTGGATGAGGAGGGCAATGAAAACATGTTAACTCAGATTGAGTTTCCATAGGAATGATGAGAACCATTGCAGCAAAAGATGAATGGACTGTCAGTCTGAGAGCAAATGGGGTGGTGGTTAATTTTCAGTTGATCATTCATGTACAAATCAACCTGTCAAAGCCCAGTTATTAACAATAAGAGAAAAGCCACAGGTAGTGGTAGTAGATAAAACTCATTGTTGATAATGGTGAGCTGATCTCCACTAAAGGGATGTGCAAAGTGTATAAATGGGTGAATAACAAACTGGAAGTGATATAATTTCTGAAAGTATTAAGGAAAAGAGCTCCCATTATCAGGTTAAAAGTGACCTCATTGAGAAAAACAGGGAACCAAAACATTTGAGGAAGAGTTTGACGTATCTTTTAGAGAGTTGGGAAACTTTTTGTCGTCCAGACTAAAGTATATCCTCTCCACACCAGTAACTATCTGACCACACCAATAATTGCCCCACAAAATGATATTAAAAAAATGCAGGAAGGACAGTTAAGAACTGGATAATCTGAGAAGGGCTATAGACATTTAATGCTGGCTCCAAATATAAAGGCACACTGACGAAGTCAACAATGCTTGTTGCACATGTCAGAAAACCATGCCAAGTCAAGATAAAAGAGCCCGTGTTACTGGAGCAACATATACATGCACTCGTTTATGCTGACTGCAGAAGGACTATGTACTAGGGCTGCGTGAAATTTTGCCAGCTGTTTTATTTCGACGCTGTTTCGGCTCATTTTAAGCTCAAAACAACAAAATTGAAATGAAACAGGTGGCTTTGAAACAGCCTCAAAACAAAATGAGGCCAGTTGAAACATTTCCAAAGTTTTGAAACGTTTGGCGTTCCAAAGCAGCAGCCAGGTGGTGGGAAGCAGGGGAGAGCCAGGGCTACGCTCCGCAGCCCCATGTGGCTCAGCCCATTGGGGAGCGTAGCCCTGGCTCTCCCTGCCTCCTGCCACCAGGCTGCACTCCAGTGGGCTCCGCCAGCCCCATGGAGCTGGGCCATAGAGCAGGAGGTGAGCAGAGCCAGGGCTGCGCTCTGCCTTCCGCCACTGGGCTGAGTTCAAAGGGGCTGCGAGCCGCTGGGACCTGAGCCTGGTCCGGGGGGCTTGCGCTGGACTGCAAGCAACTGCAGCCTCCTCCAGCCGGCTCGGGTACAGGGCCAGGGCAGATCAGCTGGTGTGGGGACCCACTGCCTTGATCCCAGGGTGTGGGAGGACCTCTGCACCAACTGATCTGCCCCAGGGCCCACACCCTCCTCCAGCTGGCTCTGGTACAGGGCCAGGGCAGATCAGCTGGTGTGGGGGAGGGTCCTGGCTGCAAGCTGCTGGAAAAGGACAGAGCACAGCCCCTGGGCTGCAAACTGCTGGGACCCAAGGGAGCGGGCAGAGGGGCAGGCATGCCGATCCAGGGTGGGGAGGGTCCCCGCATGAGCTAATCTGCCCTGGCCCCATACCTGAGCCAGCTGGAGAAGGTGTGGGGCCCAGGGCAGATCAGCTGGCATGGGGATCCTCCACAGCTCCGGGATTGGGGCAGTGGGTCCCCATACCAGCTGATCTGCACCAGCCCCATGCCACTGGCCCCAGGCGGCAGCACCCATCTCCTGTCAGCTGGCAGGCAGATCGGGGCCCTGCTGGCACCCCCGGGAAGGCTGCAGGGGCTGTGCTGGAGCCCTCCTGGGGGTGCAAGCTCCCGATCTGCCTTCCCGCTGCATTTTGCTTCCTCATAATAACTATGGGTGAAACCTCAAAACAGCGTCAGAATAGCAAAACAGTTTCAATGAAACAAAATGGAACAGTGGTTTCAAAACGAAACAAAACTCGAAATGAAACACTGTTCTGTCGAACTGTCAAAACTGAAGCTGAATCGGAACGGTGCTGTTTCGCACAGCCCTCCTGTGTACTTGTGCTAGCATATGCTTCTCACTTCCCTGACATAGCCTTGCCAGAAGATGCTATCACTACACTTATGGCCATGCACATCAAACCTATTTGTCTTGATGCATACTTAACATACTAATGTGTGACAACAGGTCTTGTTATGTGGGGCATGAGCTGGTTTGCAGTGAGGTTGTCCCCAATCTAACACATTATTGGAAAAGGGTGCTGAGATCAAATATAAGTGATATTAATAAAATGCTAAAATCGTGACTGCAGAAGGTGGCAGAGTCAGACAATGATCCATAGTTATATCACAGGATATGACATGTGGTTTGTCAGCTGTAGGTATGCTGTTGAACAGGAATCTGGAAACAAGACAGATTAAAATGGCAGACACTCATATTAAAACCCCCACATGCAATATACTAGAACTGCAACACTTAATGGACTGCAATATACTAGAACTGCAATATACAAGAACTGCAACACTTGATGGACATGACATGATACAGATCTATGGTGGAAATTAATGGCTGTATGCAACACTAGTGTTGTGTGAATTTTCCTTGGAGTCAGGAGATCAGATAGACACATATTTATCAATGACTTGGATGAGGGTGTGGAAAGCACAGTGATTAAGTTTGTGGATGACACCCACCTGTGGGGAAATGTGGACACATTTGAGGATAGGGTAAACATCCAGGATGACCTTGGCAGACTGGTAATATGGGCTGAACGCAATCAGATCAAGTTCAATAAGGACAAGTGCTGGGTTCTTCATCTGGGTAGGAAGAATCTTCACCAAAACTATACAATGGGTGGTGGTCCACTAGCTGGCACTGCATCTGAAAGGGACCTTGGGGTGACAATCCACCAGAAGATGAATATGAGCCAACAGTACGATGAAGTTGCCAGCAGGGCAAATAGAACTCTGGTGTGTATCAGCCAGTGTGTTGCGAATAGATCCAAAGAGGTGCTCCTTCCCCTCTATTCAGCATCGGTGAGGCCACAGCTGGAGTACTGTGTCCTGTTCTGAGCACCACACTTCAGGAAGGATGTGGATAAGCTTGAAAGGGTGCAGAAAAGGGCCACCCATATGATCAGGGGCCTGGAGGATAGGCCCTATGAGGAGAGACTCTGGGAACAGGGTTTGTTCAGTCTGGGCAAGAGAAGACTGAGAGATGACTTGATAGCCGCCTACAAGTATGTCAAGGGTGAACACCAAGATCTAGGGGAGCAACTCTTTAGAAAGGCACCCCTAGGGAGGAAGAGGACCAACAGGCACAAGCTGATTGATGAAACTTCTTTTCCGTGAAGGTATCTGGAATCTGGAACACGCGCCCAGCAGAAGTGGTGCAGTCACCATCCTTGAAGGTGTTAAAGAGGAGGCTGGACAAGCACTTTGTTGAGCCCAATAACTTTCTGCCCATGGCAGGGGACTGGACTTGATGATCCTACAGGTCCCTTCAGGTCATGAATATTGTGTGCCTCCTGGGGCTGGGGCGGGGCACAGCAACTGCCCGCAGGCAGTAGCAGTGATGTTGGCGGCAGAGGCATGGTGGTGGCAAGTGGGGATCTCCCGCAGGTGCCTATGGTGGTGTTGGCAGTAGGGGAGGGGGCAGGTAGCAAGTGCCAACTAGCAATCGGCGACCACCTGCAGACGCCACCGGCAGTGTTAGTGGTGGCCAGTGGCGATCAGCAACTGCCCACAGACACTGCTGGTGGTGTTGGTGGTGGGGAGGTAGTGTTGTGAGCAGTGACCACCCACGGGCGCCACCAGCAGCGTTGGCAGTGGCCAATCTCAGTGCTGCACCGCCAATCTCAGGGGGTGCACGTGCACCTGCTGATGCCCCCTATGCATCGCCAATGCTTCCGGTCCTTTGATTCTATGAATCTATGATATTGATGAGCACCTTCCCCAGCTTTTAGCTGGGTTGGAGATGGAGAGAATTTGGTGTGTTGTTTTGCCAAGAAAGGTCTTAGCTGGGCTGCAACTAAAGAGATCAGGACAACTTGGCTGAGGACAAATGAGTTTACCCTTCCCAATATCAGTGGACCTGCAAGTCCAAGCAACAGTGCCAGGTACCTCAGAGACTAGCTGAGCCTTGTGAAAGCAGGTTGTAGGCATTTCTGGAACTGTATGCTGTTAAGTGTCATTGGGCACTTAACACACAAGATATGTAATGCGATGCTGCCTAATTAACTCTGCAATAAAACATCACTGTCTATGCATGCGGTGCTATGAGGATGGAGTAAGCTAATTAACTCTACAGCAACCCATGTGTAGATGCTGCCAGGGCTGGCTGGGGCACAAGAGTGCTTCAGTGCAAGGGCTGCCTGCCAGCTAGCCCTGCACTGGAGCACTCTTGTGCCGTAGCCAGCCCCTCCACAGCACATTGAGCCATGTTGGAGAAGCCCCGGGCTGGCAGGCTGACCCCTAGGCTCCTTGCAAGCCAGGGCTGCTCTGACTCAGCTCAATGTGCTACGGTCCCAGGCACACATGTAAACGTGGTGCCTGGGAGCAATAAACTCCCAATATGCGCTGAAGTTTATTGTTTTGTGTGACAGGTTTGTGTCCTGGGGCAGCTGTGATGCCTCCTGGTGGCCACACAATTGACCGAACCGAGCTTCAGGATTCCCAGCTTCCTTTGTCCATGCCCTCTCTTGGGCTGCTGAGCCTCTCTGGGCTCTTTCTCTCTCTTTCTCTCTGTATCTAGGCCCCAGGCCCTGTCTCTGCTCTGCCCTGGGCTTCGGGCCCTCTGGTCCCTATGTCTTAATCTTGCCTTTCTTGGGCTCTATGAGATCACCCCTCAGGGCATGCTAGATGCACCCCTGCAGGTGCTTTGGGATTGCCGCCTTGCCCTAGGTGCTCTGGCACCTCCACGCCACCCCTCACAGTCCCCCACAAACCACCAGGTCTTCTCTCAGTATCTAGTCCTCCCTGGTCCCTCCCCAGGCATCAGACCAAACTGAAACCAAACAAAATGTAAGCCCAACTGGCTGTAACAAAACTCCTACCCAACCCTGACTCTTCATCAGTTGCTAGCCCTCAGCTTCCTTAGCCCACTCATAATTTGCCTCTCCATCACAGGCACCTCTGGAGAGCTCTTCCATGTTCATCCTCCATAGTCAGACTGTCTGCCCTGCCTCTGGTCCTGCATTATCTCTCTCCCAGGGCTCTGACCCTTCCGGTCATGTGACTCCCTTGGGTTGCTTGCAGGTGCCTGCTAATTAATCTGGTTGGCTCATCTGTATAGTAGCCCAGTCCTAGCTGCACCCTGCCCGTGCTACAGGGCCCACTCTGGGCTACTGCTGGCTTAAACTGGCAGAGCACCCCAGGCTCTCTGTCATTCTTCACCTTAATAACATGTATAGACTCTCCCATAAAGGCTTAACTGGGGAGGCAAGAGGTGGTATTGAGAATTGCATGTTTAGGTGGCATAGTTCCCAGACTCAGGCATCTGAGTGAGGGGCACTGCAGAAGTACATAGGCAGCTAAGCAGAAGCAATTCAGAACTGCTGCCCTGAGATAAGAGGGAATTTTTCAAGGATGGTGACTTCTGCTGCTTCTAGTGCAGTGATGCTGTAATCACTGAGATCCCTGCATAGTCCTAACTGAAGCACAGGGCAGTGACATGGGATGGGCTGTCTATTTGTGTGTGCGGAGCGAGCACGTGTGTAGCCAGGAAAGTGGGTATTGTTCCATTTGCCATCCCGTGCCTGGACCTGCACACCTGGGCATAAACTGTGCTGTTGTGCTCTCACATTTGTAAATCCATGCATTTATACCTCTGTGTGCGTCTGCCAGCATACATATGCCTGCATCTATGTCTCTTTGCTTATGTGTTCCCAGTTCCAGCATGTGCTTTCTCCCCCACAGAGCAGCGTGGTGCAGAAGGCCCTGGGCTGCCTCACTCAGGCTCTTCCCAACATTACCAGCACCTACACAAAAGCACTGCTAGCCTATGCCTTCACTTTGGCTCAGGACACCCAGCACATGAAGCAGTTGTTTCAGGAACTAGACCAGAAGGCCATCAAAGCAGGTAAAGGGCCCATCCAGTACTGGCACATGGAGCTCAGTTCCTCCCCACCCCACAGCCTTGGGGGTGACCGGTGACTGCCTCCACAAGACTTAGCCAGTTTAGAACTGAGTTCTGTAACTATCTGACCTTTCTTAATACAGCCCTGTCACCTGCTAGACCAGGTAGGAACTGAGTAAGGGATGAGCTACTGAGGACTAGGAGACTATTCCCAAGTGGCCTCTCTCAGTGTGGACTGAGAGGGATTTTACCTGATTGTGCAGGTAGTCCCCACATACTTACTAAACAACGTGTAACCAAAGGAAAGTTTCATCTCACCCTTTGGAGCGCAAGTTTCCTACCTACGAATGAAGGTCTTTAAGGTGGGATGCAATAGGCAGAGTTCTTGCATGGCCATCTATGTAGCCAGGAGAGATTTACCCAGTGGCTTTGAGCAGTCCCCGGGCACTGGGTGCCTTGCTTGTGTCCCAAGCCTGAGAACATCTGCTCTGACAGTGCTTTGACTAATTCTCTCCTCCCCTAGGAGGGCAGATCCACTGGAGCCAGGCCCCCTCCAAGCCACCCAGCACCAGCACCTGGTCCCAACCCCAGTCAGTGGATGTGGAGTTGACAGCCTACATGCTCCTTGCCCTGCTTTCCAAGCCAGTGACCAGGGCTGACATTGCCACAGCCTCTAGCATTGTGGCCTGGCTCACCAAGCAGCAGAATGCCTATGGGGGCTTTGCCTCCACGCAGGTAACCAGAGCGGGATGCTGGGGAGAGGAATGGGCTGGGGCCCCACTGGAGAAGGTACCTCTATGATGGGAGCATGTGCAAATTACTGTTACCCCTGGCTGGGCACTGGGCATAGGGCCTGGGATTGTGAATCTCAGAGCTAATTCCTGGAGTGCGGAGCCAGCAGGAGTGTGAATGCTGCTGTTTGTGCACTGAGTCCAAGGATGTTGTTCCTGGCTTGAAAGAGCGTCAGCAGTGAGGTGACTGGTTCTTCCCCTTCAGGACACAGTGGTTGCCCTTCAGGCGTTGGCCAAATATGCTGCCCTGACATACAGCAAGGAGGCAGACTTGGAGGTGATGGTGGCATCCCAGGGCAGCTTTGAGAGGAAGTTCCAGGTCACCCACAAGAACCGGCTGCTGCTGCAGCAGGAAACACTGACAGAAGTCCCTGGGAAGTACTCACTCCAGGCCAAGGGCAGAGGCTGTGTCTTTGCCCAGGTAGGTCTTCGCTCCCAGGGGGATGGGGGAAGTTAGACACTGGCTGTGCTTCTCATGCAGGGCTGGACTAGAGACCAGTTTTCATGACCCAAGAGTGCCACTGCATTTGCTTGCTCAGTTGACGCATCCAGCAGTGGAGGTTGACTGACTGCCACTGTCCTTCATGTTCACTTCCTCTGCTGTTTCCCATCATAGCACTGAATGTGGGAACATCCTGGCTCAGGCTGCTCCTGTTAGAGGTTTCTACAGAGCTTATTGGAGGTGGTTCTGTGGCTTTTGTATCAAGTTATATAGGAAGCCAGACTAAATGATTACAATGGCCTCTCTTGGCCCTAAAACCTATGAATCTGGGAAAAAACTTCAGCTCCAAATAGTAATACATCTGGAAGATGATTTGGGTCACTCTCTGCCTTGCAGATGGTACTGAGGTACCATGAGCCTCCCCCACAGGCCTCTGTAACCTTCGCTTTGCACATCACCACAGAGCTGGTCAACTGCAACAGCAGAGATGTGTCCATCCTCACTCTTCGTGTTAGTGTCAGGTAAGGCCAAGAAAGCCTCCACCTCCACACAGCCCGTGCGCATCTGACCTGGGATGTGGCTACCCCTGGGAAGTGGGAGGGGGACATATTTGGGGAGTCAGGGTGGGCTCAGTGGCTGTGAGGGAGGTGTTGGGTTGTTTGGATGGGCACAGCTGGTGGGCAAATTTGGCAGCTGTGAGGAAATGGAAAGAAGGGAACCAGGGCCCTTGGGGCAGTTGTGCCTCTGGTTGTGCCTCTGCCTCTGGAGGATGGAAGAGTGGAGGTAGTGCTGTCCCATTTAATATCCTCCTACAGAGAGGGAGAGGACAAGGATGGATAGAAGGGGAATAACTGTGGGAGATGCCCCCTAGGGCTGGTCAGAGCAAGGAAACCATCTTAGACACTATTCCAAGCCAAGGTCCCAGGTTTCTTCTGGGAGGGTCCTGGCCCTGGCCCCAGGGCTGTCATGCAGAGGCAGTAGAGCTGTGGGAGAAACTGGGGCCAGAGGAGGATCAATAGCTTCAGTTACCACTTGTTTACATAGCTTCTGATGGTTTGCATCTTCTCTGCCATTCTTCCCCCACCCTCCAGCTACATTGGGAGGAGAGTTGTTTCCAACATGGTGATTGTGGAAGTCTCCCTGCTGTCTGGATTCATCCTGGCTTCGAGCTCTAGCACATCTGTAAGGAATTGGAGGCCAGAATGGCTTCCAATCAGTCAGTACAAGCGGGCCCCATTCTTATCCTGAGGAGAGGCAGCAGGTTGCAAAGAGCAGTTCCTCAGCTCCAACTAACTGAGCAATTGCATCATGCCCCATACATTTAAACCCAAAGTTGGCTATAGACCCCACTCCCACTCTACCTCTCCTGTGTGCCTTGAGGCCTGTGATTCCCATGGGAGGACTTCAGACTAGTGACCCAAGCAAACCCCCAAAAGCCACCAAAAGCATATCCCTCTCATTGGTCCCAGGCACTGAGTGACCCTATGAAGACATCAGCTCTGCAGGGAGTGGGAGCTCTCATCTGCTCCCATCAAAGAAGGAATAGACTTAGACTTCAGGAAGGCCTTCGATATGGTATCCCACCCCATACTGGTGAATAAGTTAAGAGGCTGTGACTTGGATGACTACACAGTCCGGTGGGTGGTGAATTGGCTGGAGGGTCGCACCCAGAGAGTTGTGGTGGATGGGTCGGTTTCGACCTGGAAGGGTGTGGGCAGTGGGGTCCCGCAGGGTTTGGTCCTTGGACCGATACTCTTTAATGTCTTCATCAGTGACTTGGACGAGGGAGTGAAATGTACTCTGTCCAAGTTTGCAGATGACACAAAGCTATGGGGAGATGTGGACACGCCGGAGGGCAGGGAACAACTGCAAGCAGATCTGGACAGGTTGGACAAGTGGGCAGAAAACAACAGAATGCAGTTCAACAAGGAGAAATGCAAAGTGCTGCACCTAGGGAGGAAAAATGTCCAGCACACCTACAGCCTAGGGAATGACCTGCTGGGTGGCACGGAAGTGGAAAGGGATCTGGGAGTCCTAGTGGACTCCAAGATGAACATGAGTCGGCAGTGTGACGAAGCCATCAAAAAAGCCAATGGCACTTTATCGTGCATCAGCAGATGCATGACGAATAGGTCCAAGGAGGTGATACTTCCCCTCTATCGGGCGCTGGTCAGACCGCATTTGGAGTACTGCGTGCAATTCTGGGCGCTGCACTTCAAGAGGGATGCGGATAACCTGGAGAGGGTTCAGAGAAGGGCCACTCGTATGGTTAAGGGCCTACAGACCAAGCCCTACGAGGAGAGACTAGAGAAACTGGATCTATTCAGCCTCCGCAAGAGAAGGTTGAGAGACGACCTTGTGGCTGCCTATAAGTTCATCACGGGGGCACAGAAGGGAATTGGTGAGTATTTATTCACCAAGGCACCCCCGGGGGTTACAAGAAATAATGGCCACAAGCTAGCAGAGAGCAGATTTAGACTGGACATTAGGAAGAACTTCTTCACAGTTCGAGTGGCCAGGGTCTGGAACGGGGTCCCAAGGGAGGTGGTGCTCTCCCCTACCCTGGGGGTCTTCAAGAGGAGGTTAGATGAGTATCTAGCTGGGGT
>NW_005842580.1:701926-742339 GCF_000455745.1 Alligator sinensis
CTCTTTCCTGCTTATGCAGGGGGTCGGACTCGATGATCTATTGAGGTCCCTTCCGACCCTAACATCTATGAATCTATGAAGGAAGGCTGTTCATTCCTGGGGAGACATGGCTGTAGGACTTCTCCCATTTGCCCTTTAGAGACCCAGCTCACCCTTCTCCTGTTCTCTCCTTTCCCAGCTGCAGCAGAACCCCCTTGTGAGGAGAATGGAGATGAGCCGAAGTTCTGTCTCCATCTACGTGGACCAGGTGTGTATGCTGAGGGATGAGTGAGGGGCACTGGCAAAGCTGTGTGAGGAGCTCATAGCTGGGATAGCAGTCTTGTTAAACTCCTTCCTTGGCTCTGGCAGACTGAGCATAGTCACTCACTTGTGCCAAGATTCGGGGAGTTCTAAACGTAGTTTCCCATCTCCCCCACCTCCCAACAGCTGAGCAATACCTCCCAGACGTATGCCCTAAAATTGGAGCGGGAGATCAAGGTGACCAACTTGAAGCCACGCCACATCAAGGTCTATGACTATTACCAGCCAGGTGGGTTGTGGAGCTGCTGGGGGCCTCTGGGCTGGGTGTGGGGGCCTGGGCTCTGTGTGTGTGACTGATCCCTTCTCTCCTGTTTCAGAGGAGCAAGCCCTGGCTGAATACAGGGCTGTCTGCAGCTGAGGTAGGCCCAAGCTTCATGGAGCTGCCCTCCTGTTTTCCTCCCTGCCACTGTGCACTTCTCTTCACACCATCCCTGCCAGGGTGGACACAACAGCCCCCTCCTGCCCTGGAAAGACCCTAACCCTGGTGTCTCTGCTCCATCTACTGCCCTGTCAGCTTGAAGCACCTGCCTCCTGGCTCTCTCCCCTCCATCTCCCTTCCTCCTTCCCTGGGCTTTGCAGCAGTCTCCCCACTTGAAAGAATTGTGTCCATGCTGGAAGAAGCAGCACATTTTGGCTCCCCAACCTCCCAGGAAAGGGGAGGGGTCATAACAGACCTTGCAAAAAAAAGGACTAGACTCTTGCAGTGTGCTCTTGACAAGGCTGTGCATTGAGCTGTTTGGAGACTTCAGTTAGTGCAGAACGTGGTTGTCCCTGAGTTATGTGTCATGAAGCTTGCATTTGACTTTGATATTCCACTCCCTGGCTTACGAGCTGAGCTTCCACTCTGGGTTCATTGTCCTGGAAGGCTTGGGACCTGGCTCCCCACCTCTCTGGCTCAGTCTGCTGCAGCTAAGACCAACATTGTGGTGGAATTTCCCTCTCCACAAGCAAAGGGTTTCATAGAGAGCCCTCCATCACTCTGATGAAACTGAGCTGATCTTCCAGGTGCGCTGCATAGCCCATGCCTGTCTTTTCTCACTGGCACATGGAGACGCTGGGGGACTGGAAGTGCAGATTGGTAAGGATTTGGGTGGCTCTCATTTCTCTCCTTCAGCTTGCTTTGCTCTGACTTCTCTCCAATTCCCAGTCTCTCTCACTATTTCTTTTAATGCTGCTCCACTTTATTTCCTCTCACAGTCTTCCCAAGAGTCTCCCGGGCAGTCTCTCATTCTCCTCTGTTTCAGCACACAGGGATGACATAGGACGGAAATCGTTCCTCCCCTCCATCAGCAAGGCCAGCCCTGGCTCGTCAGGATTCCTGCATTGTAGCTGCTGGGGCGAGGGGAGTGTGAAGCCTTGACAGTTGCCCTTGCAAGGGACTGGAATCTCAGCTCTGGACAAAGCATGGATCACTCTGGGGTCCCTCTGGGATTTTAGGCCTAGGCCCACATTGCATGAATGGCCCATGCCCTGTAACCCTCTCCTGGTGAAGTAATTTTTGGGGTATTTGGTTATTTTTGATCATTGTAATCTGGGGATTTTCCTGAGTGTGAAAAGAATGAAAATAAAATGTCAATCATGGACCAAGGCACTGTAGTATTTGATCGGGCTCCATCATAACAGAGGGGGAAAGGCTCAGGGGATAGTGCAGCTTATCCTATTAGTGTGTCCCCTCTGTTTACCTCCCTCAACCCTGATTTCCATGTCTCTAGCTGCCTGTGTGGTGTCAGCAGGAGTTAGGTGTAGATGAATAGTCCCCTAATTCTATCATTGCCAGATCCACAGGCCAGCACTGGAGCAAATCCCCCACAGCACCATCCACCTGCAACAGGCTGTCCAGGTAGATCTCCCCACTGAGCTGATTCTGTACTCCTGCAGCCATGCCATGAAAAATGTTCCCTCTGATATCTCCTCTGGTCTGTTGCAGCATAGAATTGAAAGTGCAGGAAAGGTGGAGCACTTCAGGGGATAGGAAGTGTCCAAGAAAAGAGCAGCTAGTTCCCAGTGCTCCCCTATTTCCTGAGCACTTGTGTCTTCCACATGAAAAAACCACTCCCCTTGTCTCTGAGCAGATCCATGCCTCTCTCCTTCCCACTTCCTTCTCTCTCCCCTCTGAGGTCTACCTCATTATCAGTATTACTATATTATTTATCAACCCTATATTTCAGGCAGAGATCTGTTGACTTACATTAGAAACTAGAAAAGCTTTATTTCCACATGGAGGACTGCTACTGAGTTGCTAGTAGAGTCTAACCAACTGGAGGTCCACATACTTTTGGTTGCCTACAAGCTGACGAGTAGCTAGAAAAGGGTTCTACAATATCGTTTTGATGTCTCTCATTGTATCAGTTGCATTTCAGCAACAACCTTCCTAAACTCCTCCCCTAGGACACAAATAGGGCTACAGGGATCAAACCTACAGACAAACAAATCACAGGTCACCTGCAGGATCTTTCAGCAAGCAGCAGCACTTGGGCGCTGTATAGATGAATTGAGACAGAATTGTGGAGATATCCACAATGTAATCCTCCATTCTGACCATTAAGCCCTTTGGCTGATGCTTTCCAACTGATAGGAGTGAAGCATACAAATAAGCTGGAGGGAATGCACAGTGACAGGCTGGGGCATCCCCGAAGTCACAGTGCAGCCCTGTCTCCAGCACCAATGGGCATGGGGTAGAAATGTGGCTTGTTCCCATACGTGATGGAATGGATTGGACACAGTGCTCGGAAATTACTAGCTTACAGGAAGACAAATGCCATCTGGTTAAGTGTTTGTCTTCACTTTGGCCAGTTTTCTTTGCTGCTGTAATGACTCCCTTATCTGTGGCCTGGTTGGCTTGGCTGCTAAGTAAAGCCCCATGAAGACATAGAGCAAGATCTTACTCCACCTATTAGGTGCCTAGGTCTATGCTAGGCACCTAAATGTAGTTCTAGTCAACTCTGAGAACACTCTCAAAATCCCTTTATTACACCAACATTTCTAATATAACATTATTTTGGCCATAAAACTAAATTAAAAACAAAACAAAGAAAAAAACCAATGAGGAGGACCCACCCCACCACCTTTTGCATTAACTGCTTTCAGGGACTCAAGCAGGGCGAAATAGAGTTGTACTTGGGCATCTAAATTCTCTCATACATCTAATAGGCGGAGTCATATTTGGCCCACAGTCTCTGCCTCCAAAAGTCAGACCTTACTCCACCTCTTAGGAATCTAAGTATATCTAGGAACCTAAATGTTTCACCCTGTTCAAGTCTCTGAAAAAAAGCTAACATGCCTATTTTTGTAACAGGCCCTCACAACAAGCAGCACAGAGGAAGAGGATCCATTCATCTTTTGTGTCAGTTGTTTTTCAGGGACTTGAACAGGATGAAACAGAATCATATTTAAATGCTTAAGTCCACTTAGGCCTCCTAATAAATGGAACAGGTGTTGACTCTTAATCTCTTCTTCTTGATTCAGAGGAGGGATTTGAACCAAAGTCTGCATTTCCCAAGAGAGTGCCGCAAACACTGGGCCACAGGGCACTCTGGGCAGGGCTCTCTCCATCCTGCCATGAAGGTATTCCCTCCCTACATAGTTAAGTATTCAGTGGCACTGGGAAAGAGAAGGAGAGAGAAAGATACTCATTCTACAGCTCTGTGCCAACAATTTGGGAAAAAAAACCCTGGTTTTGAAATGAACACTTCATTTTTCAGTAGTGCCACCAAACTAAAATATCAGCTGTTCATGCAGCTGTAGCATCTGGAGAAAGTAGCTCTCTGGATCTGGGAGAGCAGTGAAACTGAAAATTTGCAAATAGGGGCATCTCATTTGAGGTCTGAGGTTTGACCCAGGTCAGAATAGCCACAGCTCAGTCCTTTATATGAGTTACTCTTCCAACTTGCATTGCTGCTTCTCTAAAAGTGGGTGGCGAGTGAGAGCACACAGCTTGGGCAGCTAGTCCCTGGAAGGAGCCACAAGGACTGTACAGAATTACAGGGCCATGTCTCAGGAAAAAGCCTTAGCACGTTTTATCCCTCATGCTTCAGAGGAACTTGAAGCAAGATCATGGAGTTATAGGGTCTTGGGATGAAAGGCTTTCTCTTTGGACAAATGTGATGTCTATTTACAGCTTAACAGCCAGCTTTATTATGCATCAGCACATAAGTCTCCAGGGCCAGCCAGGAGCTGCTTGAGTGGCTGTAGAGAGGTCTGCCATGCTTCCTCCCTTGAAGGCCTCTGTCCCATTCCCCAAGTGTATGGCCCTCACTCCTGGAAGCGAGAGATTCCTTTCCCACAACATCAAGGCAGGCTGCTGTGCCTGCCTTTGAGGGGACACCTGAACCGTGATCTCTGATAGCAGAGCACGGGGAGACAGGTGTTTATCGCACCATGCCTCCAATCTAAGTGGGAGTGGTGATCCCCTGGGGGCAGGAGTTCTCTGAAAAGGAGCTAACCAGTTACCGTGTTGTCTGCAGTCCGAGCTGCAGCAAAAAAACATTGTTAAACAAATGGAGGTGAAACTGGAAGGGATCTACGTTTATCTGGACCAAGGTAAATAGAACTGAGCTACCTTGGTCAGGAATAGCAGGGGGAGGAGGTTGCAGGACCTGAGTGAGAAGCACTGTCTTGCTGTGCCATTACTTTGCCTGGCATTTGCCAGCCCTCACAGTTACTCATTCTCTAAAATCCTGTCCCTCCAATGGCCTGCGAACATAGCAGGTGTGTCTCATTTTTTCCCTTCCCTGCCTGTCCCTACCTTGCTGACCCTCCCTCCTGTCTCCACAAGCTGAGTGACAGATCACAGACTTTCTTCCTGTAGCTGGAGCAGAATATCGAAGTGCCTGGCCTGAAGTCAGGTCACATCAAGGTCTATGACTACTACCATTAGGTTTGGAGCCAGTGGTTTCTTCAGGCCAGGAGCAGGGGCTCTGTGGCCTCAATGCTGTGTTTTCAGAGGGCTGAGGCTGGACTCTCCCCTCTGTGTGTAACTCTGTCTTTCTCTTTTCCCCTTGCAGAGGAGCGGGCCCTGGCTGATTACAGCACTGTCTGCAGCTGAGACACAGCCAGCAAGTTGGGAACTGACAGGATGGGATGGCACAGGGGAGAGCTGGTGTCTGTCTGGAGCATGGGGAGAGTCTGTGGTGGGGCTCCAAGAGGGAGTGGGGAAGCTGGTTGGTAGCAGGGCCTTAATGCCAGTAGAGAGGAAATCACTGCAGATTTCCAGGTAGGAAAGCCAGGCCAGGGGCCTCTGGGGATAGAGAGGAAGTTCTGGGGCAGCAGGACCTCTCAGATGGAAAGGAAGGAAACCCTTGCAGCAGGAAGGATGGGTTAGGCAGCTGGGACAGGGCCATCTCTCTTGTCTGGAGGGAGAAGGGTAGATTCAGCCAGGGACGAGGCACTGATCTGTTTGTCCCTGGCCCACAGTGGTTCCTGTAACCACAGAAATAATGGTCAGCATTGGATTGGCCTGTGCAAGTGACCTCTGGAGAGACAAAAAGGAAGCATTTTGCTCTTCACTGAGCCCCAGAGTCAATACCGGGAGAGAGCACTCCGCAGGAACCCCAGGAGTAGCCCCTGCTGGTCAATGCAGGATCCACGCCACAGCCCTATGAAGCAAAGGGAGTGGATAGGGACCTTCCTTCTGGCTTGGCCTGCTCTCCACAGGATGGGAAGGGGCCTCCTAGGCCACTAAGTCCAGTCCCCAGGGCTCATAGGCACACTTTTATCCAAAGAATCCCGCACAATCACAGTCACCACTTCAAACCCTCACACATAACCAGGCACAAAACCATGAACATTAAAGAAACTGCACTGGGCAAAAAAGGGGTGATGACAGCACTGCCAGTGCCCTGCCTCTGTAACAACAGGGAAGTAGTTAGTAAATACATTCCCAGAGGATCCCAGGACAAGTACCATGCCCCACACTACAGGAGTAGGCAGCACCCCCACAGTCTGTGCTAATTTGACTGAGGGGGGAAAAAAATCTCTCCTGATCCCAGATTTTGTGATGGGTGTGAATCCCAGACCTGCCAGCTTGTTTTCCAATTGCTCTAGTAGGAAACAGACTCTCTAAGGAGCTGGGAGGTGGCTGCTGCCCCTGTGTCTCCTGGCAATCTCTGTCCCATTTGTTTCAGTGCATGGGGCAGACACTGGACAGAAGGCCAGGCCCCAAGAAGCTCAGGTTGGGAGGACTGCGGTGATGCCTCCCACCCTCGTTGTGGTTTCTGGTAGATAATAGGGATTTATTTTTTTTCTTTTCTTGGAGGGGCTGTGCCTTTGGCTTCAGATCATTTTGCACTAGGAATTCTCCCAAGGAAATAAAAGCAAAGTTCACATGCGTGACCTCTGACACTGTTCTTCCAGTTGCTGATGATGATACATGCACTCAGCCCATCTGTGTAACTCCTCCTGGGCTGCTGACCAGCATGTGTGAGGCCCCTGGTCTTTCTCTACTGCTTTCTGCTCCACAGCCCTGCTCAGCATTTCCATCCTCAGAAGCCTGCTGCTGCACCTGAAGACACTCTACTTGCCTGCAAAAACTTTCCCTTAGGCATGCTCTAGAGCTGTGCACCACAGCCTGTCCCTCACAGCTAGCCAGGTTCTAATCTCTCACCCAAGGTGAGCCACTGGGGGTGCTGACAGATGTGCAGCTCTCTGCTGTAACTCCTGGTGCTTCAGAGGAAGTGCCATGAGTTACAGAGTGTCCCCCCCGCCCTTCCAACTCAACAGACATACGCTGTTGGGTCCGGGGAGTTGTGGGAATCAATCTCCAGTTTGGAGTGGCTGTGTGCCTGTAGCCATTTTCTCTTAGCTCTCCCTTTCCCTTCTCCCAGCTCCAGTACACTTCAGAATGGGAGGAGGAGAAGGGAGGGGAGATAGCTCAGTCTGGGGTTTGCCCAGCCTGTGCTGGAGGGTGGGGCAGGTGGATTGAAGCCCCCACACATCCAATCCACACATCTCACCCTTCAGTGCAGGCTGGGCAAACCCACATGGAACTCCCTCCCCTCCTTTCTTCCCCTCCCATTCTGAAGATAGCACCAAGGGCGGGGCTGGGTTGTATCAGCTCAGCACTGCTCCTTGCACATGCTGACAGATGTTAATGGAAGTGCTTCACTTTGAAGTGCCTTCATCTGAACACTCATGTAATGAGGGCTCAGATTGTCATGTGATTGGGTACTTTTGAAAGCACTCTACAGCTATGCCCTTACAGAACTGCACAGCTGTAGAGTGCTTTAAGGGGCCAATCATGCTACAAATGTAACTTCTGTCTGTGCCCTGGGTAAAGTCAGGGCAGGTCTATGGCACAGTCACTGGGCAGAGCACTTGGAAGTGGCGGGTGTTATACTTCCCATGGGTTGTCTTGGAGTCCCCTGTCTCTGCATGATTCATCTCCATGGCTGAATGAGACTGAATGAGACTATAAGACTGTCCTGTGACTGGGACCAAGCCAGGGGACTGGGCCCAAGATGAGTAACTCACTTGCTTCTTTGAAACAGATATTCAGCCAGCAGCTTTCAGCTATCACAAAGGCACTGGCCTCAGTCATGCCTTTAGCATTTAGCTCATGAGCACTCATGCCCGTTTCCACTGAGTGCCCTTCCTGCTTACTGAGCATGTCAACATGAGACATTTACTGTGCAGTTGACTAATTAACTGTTCAGTAAACATCTCAGTGTCTATATGTGTGCCCCCTATTAGGGTGCACAAAACTAATAAATAATAAAACTCTGCAGCAAATACAAGTACTATCCTGCTGCAGAGTTTTTTCATATGCAGCAGTGCACGTGTAGATATTGCCCCAGCTGGCTGGGGCACTGGGTGCTTCAGTGTGGGGCTAGCAGGCAGAAGCATTCTCATATCCCAGCTAGCAACTCTGCAGCACATGGAGCCTGGTTGGAGCAGCCCTGGCCTGGCAGGCTGACCCCCTGGGTCCCCTGCCAACCCAGATGCTCCAACTGGGGTCTATGTGCTGTGCACGAATAACTTCAGAGCAATATGCTCCAGAGTTTTTTGCTCCCAGGCACATGTTCAAACAGTGGGCACATTATTTGCACATATAGATATGCCTGCTCTTGGCTCTTGCAGGTTGAGTGCCCATTCTGGGGCCCAAGTCACATACTCCCATACTTGCACAGAACAAAATGGAGGTGGGGGGGGGGCACCCCAGAAGTTCTTACATCTGTTCTCTTCCTCTCTTTCACAACACACACACACATACACACACACACACTGGATAGAATAATCTCACTGAGGAATTCCAGTCCCCTGAATCCACTTGATTTTAATCAGGTGCCAGACAGACCCTAAGTCTCCATGTTACTGGCTGATTCATAGGAAATTTCAGATCATCTGCTTGTTTTGCCCTCAAACTCTGCCAGGAGAGCTGAAGCTGGTTTGGTAGTGATGTCCAAATGGCTGCTGGGGAGCTGTGGGTTAGCAGCTGCATCCTGTGAAGATAAGGCAGAGGACAAAAGAAGTGTCCCAGGGGTGGGGCGTGGGAATTATGGGATGCACAAAGCTCTGAGGAAATATCAATAGAACAACCTCATGGGGAGGAGTTAGGATCCCAGTTATCACTTGGAGTGATATCATTCGGAGGCTACGGGACCTGAACCTGTTCAGCCTCCACAAGAGAAGGCTGAGGGGGATCTAGTGGCTGTTTACAAACTAGTCAGCGGGGACCAGCAGGCATTGGGGGAGTCCCTGTTCCCCTGAGACTTACCAGGAGTAACGAGGAATAATGGCCATAAGTTGACCATGAGTAGATTCAGGCTAGATATCAGAAAGCACTACTTCACAGTCAGGGTGGCTAGGATCTGGAATCAACTTCCAAGGGAAGTGGTGCTGGCTTCTACCCTGGGGGTCTTCAAAAGGAGGCTAGATAGACACCTTGCTGGGGTCATTTGATTTCCTGCCCATGGCAGGGGGTCAGACTTGATGATCTGCTCAGGTCCCTTCTAACCCTACCAACTACAAAACTATGAAACTTGACTCCATAGTGTGGCCAAGGGATAGGGGTCCCCTCCTGCTGCCTCTCAGTTGCAGGCCTGATCTGAGTGAGTGGAAGCAGAAAGAGAAGCTCTGCATACAGTGGGGCTGATTCCATCCAGCTGAAGACATTTGTGCTGCATGCGTACTCTTGCCTCATCACTGCAGTAACTTCCCACCCTCTCTGATACTTCTGTTGAGTGTTGTAGCATTGTTTTGGATAGGGAAGATCCTGTCTCTGGCATGCGATTGGACTAGATGATCTCTAGATATTCCTTCCAGTTCTACTTCTCTATGATCTGCGAATAAGTGGAGCCTCCTATTGCCCCTGCGACTCAAGCATTCCCCCATCTGTGTGCCCATCTGATGGATGGGGATGGGAAATGCAGAGCACAGCTCAAGTGACTTGCTGTTGAGCACCCTGCAGAGCCAGAGAGAGAGAGCCCAGGAACACTAGGTTCTTCTTGGTCACAGCCAAGCCTCATAGGCCTAGTTGGATGTGGCCACTTGTTCCTCACTGTACTGCAACTAGAACCCATTCTGAAACTCCAAGATGGCCCTTACAATAGAAATGATGGGGTCCCCTCAATAGCAGGTTAACCCCAAACCTTGTTCGTTTCTGAGCTCTGGTCATGGAGCGGGAGGGCTCCAGAGCTGCTGTGAGGTGTGTGTGACTTGACTGACTGGGAAACACATCCTCCAGAAGCCTGCTACTGAGCACCTCAGGGAACAGGCCAGGCCAGCCATGCACAGTTAGGACCACAACTCCCATTCAGCCTCACCCAGCTGGAACCCAGATCTTTCACTGCCAGAGCAGCATCAGTATAAACATTGGGGATACAGAAATGCTCCTCTTAACTGCCCATCACCATTTGCCTCAAGCCCCTGACAGCAGTCCTTAGTCCTCCTAGCCCAGCTCCACCTGCCTCTGCCCCCAACAAATGTGCACATAGTGCCACACACTCACCTCACAGGCAAGGAGCATTGTACTCCATCACAGTACTTTCATCTGCAGGAGGAAGGAAAATGTACAATGAAACACACCTCTCCCTGGTATCTGGCCCTTCTGTATCCATTCCTTTATATAGCAGGGGTGCCCCTATTGGCAGCTCCATGCGCTGCCCTCTTCTCTCTCGCTGGAAAGATAAAGCTCCAAATTCAATCACCCCTGACAGCATGCCCTGCAGCTGGCTAATTCTATTGCCAGGGTCTATCACAGGGGTCAGCAACATCTTTGGACAGAGTGCCAATAACACCTGCAAACTCAGCTTGTAAGATGTTGGTGTGCCAGGGGCAGACAGCAGGGAAGCTGCAAGGGGCCCAGTCCTTGTTGTGGCAGCACAGCCCTGGCACCTTCCCTGCCATCCACACCAAGGTGTGCGTGCCAAGCAAAATGCCTTTGCATGCAACACTCTGGCACCTGTGCTGGGGGTTGCCCACCCTTGGTCTATCACATCTCTGCCCACAGACCAGCCAGCCTGACTCCTGAGCTCCCCAAAGAGAAAGGGGCCTAATGGATTGCTGGACCCCTGGTAGCCCAAATCACTACAACGTGCATGGGGGGGAGGGTTGGTCCTGTCCTGAGATGTGATGAGGAGGGAGAGACTGGCCTCATGCCATTGGCCAGCTCTTCCACCATCTCTGCCAGGAGTGTGAGGTTCCAAGCTGCCTCCACCTATTAAGGACCTGTTCCAGACAGGTGCTGAGCTATTACAAGTGCTAATTTAATTGGCAGGTGGTGCAGGCTTAGCACCTTGTAGCACCCAGTGGCATTGCCTTCTAAAGGGAAGAAGCTTCTTGGGAAGGTAGCAGGCACTGTGGAAGAGAGGCAAAGAATACCCAACTAGTTGGATAAATGGTCTGACATCACTATGATCATTGCAACTGGCAGACATTGCAGTGAAGATGATGTAGGCTGGATAGCAGGAAACACTTCCTAAGGACATGTTTACGCTGCAGCATCAGCATGCCCTGGCCAGGACACCCCACCCGCCCAGCCCCATCCACATGCTCCAAACCTTGATGGTATATTATGGCAGGGGCCACTCTCCAACATGCAAGAGACTGAGATCCATGGACTCCCCCATGCATTTCTGGGTTTGGAGCATGCAGGGGTTGGGACACAGCCACTCCTGAGTTGCTACAGGCTACCTTGTGGGAGGCTCTGGAAACCCTGTCACTGGCTTTTTTTTTGAAAAACAGCTGAGACAAATATGGTGTAGGTATACCTGATCTGCCTCAGGTTTGGGGGGGCTGGGCTAGAAGACCGCAGCTATGCTGGCTATGGTCAGCAGTTTTGAGCTCACCTGGCATGTAGTAATCATAGATCTTAACATTGGCTGGCCTTAGGTCCTTCACAGGGATGTCCTGCTGTACCATAAAGGTGTAGTCCTGAGGGTCCCGGGTCAGCTACCAACCAGAGAGACAGAGATTAAAACTAGAACCAAGATGCTGCATGATGACCCTTCATGTCCCCCTGGAGCCATGCTCTGTATGGGGGAAGGGGTGTATCACCACCTGGAGAATGGGAGGCCTTCACCATTCAGCATAGTCCCATTCAAAGATCCCAGGGGATGTTTCCCTGTCATTACATCTCAGTGCTCAGGAATATCAGATATTATCTTGGTTATGAATCAGACCTTGAAAAAAGGCCTTTGTCTATGGACACTCCCAACTTAAGGGAATCTAGCATTAGATCCCAGGGCCCAGGTCCTCAAAGGTATGTAGGTGACCAATGTCTGTTACAATCAATAAAACAAAGGCATCTAAATATCTGAAAGGAGCTGGGGTTGACTCTGCAATTTGGGCCATTGTTTTCACCTGCACAATGTGTGCTTGTACAGGTAGAAACCACTGGGGTGAATGGAGCATTCCAGTATGAGAGCATTTCACATGGGCTCTGCACTGTTGTGAAACAGACACACACTCTGTAACGTTAACTATGCCCTAACTGGACCATCTACTAGGGCTGCATGTGAGAAAGCCGGTGCTAGAAGCAGGAACCACTATCCCTTCTGCTGTTAAAATAAAGGACAGCAGCTGATTCATCAGCTTCATACCTGGTCCTGTTATCAGAGGGAGACATATAGCCATATGATGGTCTCTTGAGGATGCTCTTCAAAAGCATTCCCTCTGAAGTTAATGGGTACAGATGGTACTCAGGATCTCAGCTGAATCAGCCCCTCAGTGTTTCCATCTGGATGCCCTCAATTAGACTTGATTTCCTCCCTCCCAGGTTACAGATTAAGAGAAGGTGAAACCAAACTTACTTCATCCAGGTAGAGCGTTACTTGGTCAACTTCTCTTTCGACTTTTTTTACCAAAGGCCTTTTCTTTAACTGAGAACAGAAAACAAACTTGAGTGAAGACTCTCCAGCATGAAATGGCCCTTCCCTCCTGAGAGACTGTGTTATCTGTTAAGGGTACCAGGGAGAGGGAAGGTGGGGAAATTGCCCTTTTGTGGACAAGGCTTCACTCCCAAGAGTGGGAGGAAACCAAGTGGGAGAAGGAAAGCTGGAAATGGCTCTCACTGCCCACTGGAATGGGCATTAATATATCTGCTCGCTAATCATACAGCCTAAAGACCTCATGCACAGATATTCAACAATGCATAAGGCTCTACCAATAACCTCTATCTCACCTCTTCTAGCGAGTCTGCTGTTGGGCTGTAACCGGACAGCATCTTCACCTCAATCAGGACCATGTTGGTGGACACACGGTTCCCTGTGTAGCTGCAGACCCCCCAGGAACATAACAGAGCAATGTCATCTCATGGGGTGTGATCACCAGTTCAGGCCAGGATCCAACTTGGCTCTCAGCAGCCAAATTAAGAGATCTGTTTTGCTTTCCAGGCAGTTTTCCTGTTAACATCCCTGTCTCTTTAATAAACCTACCTACCTGTGAACACCAATCTATGCACTCATACACCCACAGCTGTGAACCCATGTGCATGCACACACACATATGCACACAACCCTTGACCCGCCCCCCCCATGGCATCTCCCCATGGGCTGAATGCCAAGCCAATGAGAAGAGTGCTCAGGAGGTTCCTGTTGCATAATGCTCCAGAGATCTCCAGGGAGAGCAGCCAGCATCTTCCTAACATGTTGGCAATTCTAACCTAGCCAGGCCTGAGCAAGAAGAGGATAAAGGGCTGCAAAGGGAGTAGGGAAGGTTGGAGTTGTGTGGCAGGGGATGCTTTGCACTACATTATCTGTGTTTCCCTTTTCTTAATAGTGCTGTTTGGTGGCCCATTGTTGTGAGATGCTGAGTCCTTTTGCTTTCAGCACAGGCTGACCAGTCAGGGCTGAAGCCTGCTGTGTCAAGGATGACTTAGGGTCAAGTATCATGCCACAGTGCTCTGAGACAAGAAGGAAGACCCTGCCTGAAGTTGACCATGTAGATTGGAACACAGACCTCACCAGGGCTGTGGGGAAAGGGAAGGCTGACAGGTCTTTGGCTAGAGGAAATGCAGCCAGAGGCCCCTTTGCACAGGGAAAGGGAATGAAGTCAGAGGGTCTCCTACCGTGTGCGAATGGTGACAGGAAACAGCGTGGCATTTGGCTGGGTGCACTCCGTCTGTACAGACAGGGCAAAGGTGAGGTCGCTCCATGGTGGGGGGATGTGGTATCGCAATGTGGTCTGTCAGGAGAGAGACACAGGGAGGTTGAGATGGACAGAGGCCCAGTCCCCCAGGGAGCTGCTGTCACACAACCCCCAGTTTCCATAATAAAACCTGCTGCCTCACCTCATGTATGGAGAAAAGGGATCAGCTGAGAACTGGTCAGACTGGGTTACCCCATAGTGTCTGACATGGTTAATGAGGCTTCCTGGAGGGCAGGCCACCATGACCGAACGAATGAAAGGTAACCCATTATAGGTTCCCACCTAAGACAGCCACCCCTGAGGGTTCTGGGGAGGAAGTTCCCTCCCATCTGTTCTGCTTCTCTCCATACCCACAGCCCATTTGGGAGACCTTTTCCCCACCTCACCTGCATGAAGAGGCACCCACGGCCCTGAGTCTGCACAGTGTAGCTGCCAGGGATGGCAGGTAGGTCCAGAGTCTGCAGCAGGAGCCGATTGGCATTGTTGATGCGGATCCTGTGACGGAAGCCAGTAGAGGAGATGGAAACACGGAGGTCAGGGCCATCCTTGCGGAAGGTCTTGGTTGCATACATAGCCAGGGCTTCAAGGGCAACCATGGTGTCCTGGGGAAGCAGAGAAATGGCTGGCTTTGTCTTCTGGGGACAGAGGCAGGGGCTGGGTTGACAGCTCTCTTCTCTCCAGAGAAGGGAGGGCTCTCTGTCTGGGAGAGGAGCAGCCAGTTACCTGTGTGGAGGCAAAACCGCCATAGGGGTTCTGCTGCCTAGTTAGCCAGGCCACAATCTTGGAGGCCCTTATGATGTCAGCAGAGGACAAGCTAGGCTTCAAGAGGTGGGCCATGAGGATGGTTGATGTCAGCTCCACTTCCACAGATGGGGCTCGATACCAGTACGAGGAGCTCTCCTTTTGTTTTAGCTCTTGGGTCCAGTAGATTTGGTCATCTGGAACAGACGGATGGTGAAAGGCATATGGAATAGGCCGTGCACTAGGAGGGGTTGGCTAAGAACTAGTGAGATTGCTACTGCCCCTCAGTCCTGCCCTACAGGCTGTCATACCTGATACAATGGCTGCTTTATCCAGTCTTTTAAGTATGATCTGCCTCATAGCCTTGTCTCCAGCCAGTGCAAAGGCTTTGGCCGCTAGTGCCTGGCTGTACAGGTTGGAGCCTCCAGCCTCTGCAGTGACTAGGTCCTTTATGCACTTCAGAGCTTTTCGTAAGACTGGGTCCTGGAATTTACAAGAGGAACAGGTACTGATAAGCTGGCTAGGGGTGGTAATGCCGATGATGAATGTACATGTGCAAAAGATGTGGGGAGCATGTTGAGACTGTGTAGACATAAAGGGAGCAGCCTGTACAGAACACAGATAGACTGTGTGTACATTGAGTGCGCATGCAGACAGCAGACACACGGTGTGGGGAGAGGCGATGCAGAGCGCATGTCCATGCTGCTTGTACTCACAGAGTGCGGCATCCCTGAGTGGATGAGGGCTGAGATGATGGCAGAGCTCAGCCCCAGTCCTTCCTCCACTGCGCCCTACATGAAGGGGAGAAGTGGAATGGAATAGTGAAAGGAGAACACACGGAGTCTTCCCAGCACAGCTTATAGACCCCCACCCTCTCAGTGATACTCATGCATACCACAGCAATGGGTCCATCCAGCTGACAGGGAAATGCCACAGTTGGTGGCTGGATCCTTCCTCTTTCTCAGGGGATGAAGGAGGGGTTCCCACCCTCACCTGACCCCAAAACTCCTTAATACAAATTGTGTTTTCCTCCATGAACACACTTCCCTTCCCTCAATGCTGCATCTCTCACTGGAGCTCTGCCTGAGATCCAGGGTGGCCATCCCTCTGCACAAAGGAGCTCAGGTGGGGCCTCTGGCCTCTGTGAGGGTAAAGGAACATCTCTGTGGGTACTAAGAGGAGATGTCCCATGCCAGGCACTGATGGAGCAGCTCCCCAGGTCACCTGTCCCCTTCCTCCCTGTCCGGTACCCGCTACACAGTGATTACATTGCCAGCAGGCAGCTATTCTCTGCTTTTCAGGGACTGCATGTGGGAGTCTGTGTGCATGAGTCTGCATGTGCTTGTGTGTTTGGTTCCCTTAGGACTCATGCTGGTGATAGTGGTCACTGCCCCATGAACCTCTGTCCTGCCACTCACTTCCTCCACAGGGAGAGCTCAATAATCTGGAAGAGGACCATGGTGTTTGCTAAGGAGATGATGGAAGAACTTGTAGGTTTGGTTTTGGGAGGAGGGGATGGGCATAGTGTCAGGCATAGTGGAATTACCAATTATTATGGATTATTTCCCCTAATGGTAAACCTCCCAAGACACATGTCCAGCTCTGAAGAAATGCTATCCTGACTAAGCCATTCTCATTCTCTCCAGTGGGCAGGCTGCTCAAAGATGGACCTTCCTCCTTGGCAAGACAGGGCTTTGCTCTTGACACCCAAACCAGGAGACAGAGAGTGGGAGGCAGCACTGGGGAGCCCAGAAAGCAGGTTGAGGGAGCAGGGAAGGGACACACCATCAAGCCATTGTTGAACAGCTTCCCCATGCTCTTGAAGCAGCCAGATGGAGCCTGGCTTGTAGCCAGTGCACTGGCAGCATCCTTGATGTTCTTCTCATCGATGGGGATGAAGTGCTGGGCTTGGCTGAAGGTCTTGAGCACCAGGGCAGTCAGCCTGGAGCCAAAGAGTGGAGAGGGAGAAGGAGGAGCCATGAGTGAGTCAGCAGCCCCAGCAGCACAGGGGACAGATTTAGCCATTAAAACATTCAAAATGCCCTTGAACTCTTTTGAAGGGCCAGCTGGACACATGCACGACCCTTTGGAATGTCCTAAAAGCAGCTAGAATGGTCCCAAACAGGGCTCCTTAAAAAGAAGAGCCGTTTTGCAGTTTCACTTTTGCTCACATCTGCATGGGGACAGTGCCCTTCAGAGAAGGGGAATGGGTGGACAGCCTGCCTGCTGTCCAGCTGCTAGGTCCTGTTCTGGGTCCCAGGGTGTTACTAAGCCCCCAGTGGGCCCCCCACCGCCCCCACTGGGACCCTAGCAGCCACTGCAGCTGGGCTCACATCCTCTCCTACCCCCCTGCCAACTCCTGCCCTACCCACACCTGCTAGAGTTGGGTTCTCCTCAGCACCAGTTTCCTCTATACCTTCACTGGGCTGAGATGGAGTGGAAGTAGAGGAGATTGGAGCTGGAGTGTCAGATTCTTGGAGGCAGGGTGGAGGGAGCACCTGTCACCCACTCCGTTTCCCCCACATACCTCCCTACTCGCTCTCCCGTCCTTTTTACCTCCCATCATTGTTAGGTGAGGGGGAGGAGAAGCGAAGTGCACAGTTGCCTAGCACCCCCTGCAAGGAGGCCCCAACATTTGAAACCTTTGAGCCAAGGGACATATGTGTGTCCCCTGGCTGAAACACTCCCTTTCACTTGGAAACATTTCAGTTGTTAACTCTGTCCACACCCAGAAAGCCACATGTGTCTCCCATGGGAGAAATATGAACAAGCTGGGCCCTCAAACTAGCCCTGGGAATATGGGGCAAAGGGGAGGGGAAGGAAAGCAGCACACATAAAGAAAGACGTAGACACTTTCAGCCCCTGAAGCAGACCCCTCCCCACACTTCAGGACAGCCATCTGAAGATTCAGAGAAGTCTGTGTCACCCTTCCAAAGTCTTCCCTTCCCCCAAGCTCTGTATTGCACCCCAGGTGTGGGCAGAGATCCCAAAGACTGCAAAACCAGTCACTCAGGTCACTCAGGTCCAACAAGAGCCTTGAAAAATGTAGAAGGGGCCAGACTTCCAAAGAGGGCTTCTATTTTGGGATACCCATCTCAAGACAGCTAAAATTGGAGGACCTGAGTCTACAACACGATTTCTGGTTTCAGTTCACAACAGCATCCAACCCTGCTATGCTCCCCGGACGGTCTCAGGCTCTCCGGCTGAAGATAGCAAGAGCAGCCTATGCCTCATCAAACCAGCTTTCTTTCACCATCCCTGGACTGAATGAACTGCACCAGCTCCCAGCTCAGGCTCTGTGCAGTCTTTGCTTACCAGGTGTTCCCTGGCCCACTGCCTTCCCCAAAGGCACTGTATGAGCCATCTGTGTGCTTGTACCGGAGCTGCCGCTGGTATCCTGTGGAAAGGGAGACAAAGGGGAGTAGTCTCCTTCCCAATTCCTCTTCATCATAGCCATATTCAGAGCTTTGGCCTATGAGCAGTCCAGTAAAAGGGCTTTGCAAAAGGGCATAAGCATTCTTCTACACACATGGAATAGAGGAAGCACAGACCATCTCCCCTCAACTCCACCCTCTGATCTTTTTAGTTTACTCTCTAGCTAGCAGCCCATCTCTTGGCTAGCCCAACTCACCACTTTTCAAGTAGCCAACAGCCTTCTGTTTGGTCTTCGGAGTCAGCTGCCCTGTATCCTCCAGGTACCGTGTAATAAAAACATTGGGGGCAAAGCGGACCATGTTCTGCTCTCCACAGCCACTGGACATCTGGAGGAGTCGATCTAGGTTTTGCAGAGCTGATCCCATGATGTCTCCTGTGAGAAAAAACCCTTTCCTTCAGGGGACTTTAAATGTTCATATTTAGAAATTGCCCTCCCTTGTCCCTGACACTGACTGAAGTAATTTAGTAAGCTGGGGTCCAATTCACCTCTCACTTTGGCCTGAATCAGGTGCCACTCCATTAAGAATGTGACATCCGTGTGAAACTAGACTGGTTGGAGAACCAGGCCCATAGCAGGCACCATCACTGGAGAAGACCACGGCCCACTGTAGAGATCCTGTAGCCCACCTTCAACTGGGCTCACAAATCCATCCAGTCCTGTGTTGCATCTCTAACAGGGGCCCTGTTCAGGGAGGCATAAAACCCCTCAAATGCATCAGATCACAATTATACTAATGGCACTGCAAATGCTGTTTACATTCATCTCAGTATATACTCCCCAAGGTCATTTTCTTCCATACCCTGCTGTAGGAAGTTGCAAAGGTTAGTGACTGCCTGCATTTGAAAATAAGCATTTGAATTGTTTGCAGGTTTTTTTTTATAAGAAGTGGATTCCTAAAGGGGCTGTTTCTGCTCTGACCCTACCTTAGAAAACTTCAGTGTTTTAAAGGCAGAAGAGTAGAGTGACTACATTTTAGTATGTGAGAAAGAGAAGACTGGAGAGGAAGCAAATGTGATTGGACTGAATCTTGCATTGGCTATGGGGAATAGACAGTAGTGGCCTGTAGTCATGCAGACCTCCCTCCTCTTGCATGCTGATCACCACAGTGAAGGTGAGTCTGCTCCCTGCACCCTTTACCAAAAGAAAATATGGCCCAAAATGGTTTCCTGCCTGGAAACTCCCCATTTCCAAGATGCCCCGACCTGAGGCACACAGGCTGCTCACCTAGGAAAGAAACATAGGCTCTCTCCGATCCTTGCACCACATTCTCTGGCAAAGCGAGAGTGATGGTCTCTGAAACAGGTTCCCCTGCAAGTAATAACAGCAGTGACATGTCAGCAGGGTGGAGGAACACAAGGGCTCCACAAGCTTGGCACAGGTATGTACCCCAGCTCCCCAAAGGGCGAAGTGGCCTTGGGATCCTCTGGCCCTGGGTATATCACGGGAGCTGACATCAGGATGCAAAGGAAACCCAGCCCCTTCCCTGAATATTGATGGTTTCCCTGGATAATAAAGGCATGAGAATATGGCAAATTGGGAACACACAACTGGTTACAGTGACAGCCTTAGGTAGGCCCAGGGAAGGAATGCCCTGCCTGTCCATGGGAGCCGTCTTGGTGAAGGGGTGGAAGTTGGCCTAGTATGCTCGTGTGGGTGCATGTGATGGCTCAGGAAGAAGGTGGCACAGCATCACTGTGACCTTGTAACATGGTATTGCCATGGCTCAGGGGCCTGACAGCAGCCTGGATGCTGAAATGCGATGTTAGGAGGATTTGGCTACATGGAAGCACACTGCCTCAGTGGCACAGTAGCTCCATGACACAGTCGTGCCATGGCTCAGCAGTACCAACAGTTAGTGCTACCACTGCTCTGGCATCCTCCCATGCAGCTAGTCACCTAAAGTCCCAGCATATCTGCTCTCACCAGGACTCCATCTGCCACCTCCAAATATCACTGGAGCACTTGTTATACTGCGCTGTCTGTATAATGTCCCCTCACTCCACACACACACATTGCGCTGGGCCATCAAACTTGAGGCACACCCTGTGCCGTACTGCCCACAGTCCTACCTTTGGGGCACAGCAGAGAGGCATGAGTGTTCTCCTCCAGGAGCCCTTCTGCCTGCAGGGAGAATAGAAGAGCTCAGGAGGAAGGAGAGTGGAAGAGAAACAGGTGGTGGGGGCAGTCAGGTGGCTGTATTTGCACTGCAAAGTGCAGCAAAACACCTCCCCCTGCCTGGCTGGACTACTCCCCAGCTAATAAGTTTACAGCAGGACCTGTCAGTCTGCTGTGTGAAGTGACCCTCAGCCATACACCAAACCAGGGCACCGCATGGCGAGTTTTGTGCTCCTTGACTGATTATAGGCAGCTTTGCCATTAGAAATATGCTGTTGCCTCTCCCTGTGGAGAGCTAATCTACCCAGGTGACATGCCTTCCTCCTCTGCGATTAGGCAATTTGGGATGGGCATGATAAATCAAAACCTACCACAATAAAAAAAGTCAATGTGTATTTGCTCACGCAACAAAACTAACCAAACGGTGATTTTTCGTGCCCTTTCATAACATGTATGTGAACAATACGCAACCTCTACAAGCGCCCATGGTTTTTTAACTCCCCATTCTCAAACGAGCTCAGAGCAGGACCTGACCTTCACCAGCAGGGGTTTAATCACTATGTCTTTTCCTCCAGTCTCTGGCATGACGGCTGCATGCTCTGTGCAAACACCTTCTTGTTCAGTCGCTTCAGCGGTGATGGTGAAATTCACCTCCCCTGAAATTCAGAATATAAACGGGTCTGCTTATGCTGAAGAGTTTGCATCCTAGTTTGGTCAGTGAGCTCCCTCCACAGTTCAACCAGTGCCCCTCACTCCTGCCCTGCAGCCCTTTCCAATCAAACAATCCTTCCTTACCCAGTTTTGTAGCCTTCACATCCCAGAAAAAGGTTTTTGCCAAGTCAGGGCAAAGGCAGGCAGTGAACTTGACATTTGATTGCACAAACTCGAAATCCCCAGAGTCCATGACACTAAGCTGAATCTGGAGGTCAGAGTAAAGGGGACCTGGGTGAGATTCACTGCTGAGATTCATTCCTCCCCAGCCCTTTGACCCAAAAGGCCCACAGGCCCATCATAACTGTCCCCACCACCTTTTGGGTTCAGGTCTTATGAGCAACCAAGTGGCTCAACCCTCCTGGATAGGGCTGTCAGGCAGATAGATACTGTTCATGCTGCCTGGGCCCCTTGTGATTGAAGGAAGCTGCCTTTCCTGAATCTGCATCCATGAAGTACATGGCACTATAGCACCCTTTCTCAGCCCCTGAAGAAGCCACTTACCACCATACACTGCTTCAAGTAGCTGAAGACCTTGACTGTCAGGGGAAAGGACTCCCCCCGGACTGCAGAGTAGGGCAAGGCTGGTTCCACGAAGAAGGGCTTGAAGACCCGGAGGCTGACAGTCTCAGATATTCCCAGACCACTGTACTCCGATGTGCAGAATGTCATGGCCTTCCAGTCTGTGATCGTATCAGGGACTGTGACAGGTAGCTCAGCCACCCCGGAGTCACTGAGAAGAGAAAGGTGGGCACTGCTCAAAGAGGAACCGTGCTGCTCCACGTGTCCTCCCAGCACCCCTGTCACACAAGCAGCACAGTGATGGGAAAAGGTCAGAGGATGTGTGGCAGTGAAGATCAGGACTAGCGTTTCATTTCATGCCCCGCTTCCAGAACTGCCTTAATTGGGCCTGAGAGAAAACTGCTCATTTAAAGTGAAACATGTTAGGGTACAGTTTTCTGAGAGAGCTGGAGGAAAGGGAGTGTTTTGGACAGGAGCTTTAGATCTGAGCTGTTTAAAAAAAAAAGTCCCTGTGGCAGACTTCGTAAAATCCCCTCACTTCTATTGGCTTTATATGCTTCCTCCAGAATGCCCCAGCCCATGTTTGGTTGGTCTTGCTGAGGAGAGATACATTATTAGTATAGGGGTATTTCTTTGCTGGGGTGGGAGGAAAGTGCTAGTGGGGAAATAGCAAAGGTATAACATATAAAGAGTTTGCAATGGCGTGTACATATTCCCCCTAAGAGAGGCAGGGGCTCCTTAGAGCAGGGAAGATCCAGATGAGAAGTGGGAAGGCTTTCTCTCCTAACTTGTCCAACCAGCAAGTAAGGACCTCAGTGCTACCTATGGCCTGGGCCATTTCCCCACAGAGTTCGTTTCGCATGTACACAGAGCAATTTCGAACATGATTTAGACGCATCTCTGAGGTAGAAGCTGAGATACTGATCTCTCCACGTTTTGACACTACTACTGCAGGACTGAGCTTAAATTGGAGGCATGGTTACAAGGAGAGGAGATGGAAGGGAATGCACAACCACTTACAAATGAGCAAGTGCCTAGACTTGGAGACCCAACTGACCCTCACCCAACCTTGCATTCCTGTGAGTACCATGCGAAACTTCCATTCAAAGAGCTCCTAAAGTCTGGCAATGACTAGGGCCCTAGCTTATGAGGCCCTGCACACACACACTTACACACACTAGGAATGAGACAGCTGAGAAGATGGTGAAGATGTTACAGCTGGGGAAGGAAAGTCTGGAAAACTTAAGTGACTTGCCCAAGGCCATGCAGCGAGATTGCAGCAGAGCCCCTCCTTGCTCTCAGTGTCTGGAGCACTCCCCAGGCTTAGCTTCCATCCACACTCTACCCATTCTGACCCAGATAAGCCAGTGCGCCTGATGAGGTCACAACCTCTGGTAGCACAGCTACTTACTTGATGGGGACCAAACTCCATATGAAGGTCTCAGGGAACCAGGAGCGGGGCTGCATGGCTTCACCACCTGCCTCACTGATTTCTGGCTCATTGCTAGGACTAGCTGCCTCTTCTTTCTCAGCAGAGCCCATACTGGTTACAACATATGATTTTTCATCCATTCCTAGGAATGTCACATCAGCTTGTTAGTGCCACGAGATCCCACAGGGGGCAAGAGACCCAAGCTAGGGAGAGCACAGTTGATGGCAGTGCCCCATATCTCATGTGCCATATTAACCATTATAACTGTAGAGCAGCAGCCAACTCCCCACATCTCCATCCTCCCACCTTGATCCTGTTCTCTCTTGCAAGTAACTCCTGAAAGCCCTCTCCTTCTCTTCTAATTTCATCTTCCTCACCTGATTCCCTGGGCCCTATTCAAGTATTATCAATTTCCCCTGGGGCCCAGACATACATACCACAGGAGGGACTCATCCTCCACACAGCTCCGTCATCTTCTTTCAGTACCCCTACCACCACTACCCAAGGTGGATGCCCAGATTCCCACCAATGCATCACCCATGCTTATTCTGTTTTCCAGAGAAGCCTGGCTCCTCACACCTTACCAGGCCACTAACAGATTCCTCTCTCTTCTGCCAGCTCCTTCATTCTCTTCCCTGGCCAAATGCTCACCATTTCACCCTCCTCCCTGCTGCCAGAGACCTTCCCCAGTAACCCTGCCACAAGCATCCCGTTCAATCCCCTTTCAACTCTGCCAGAAACCATCCACCCCAGAGGTGATAAATCTAGGTAACATCCTCCATTTACTCCTGAAAACCTGCCCTGATTCCCTGGCACACAACCCCACACAGGCAATGTCTTCAGCCTTCTTCACACAGTTTGCTATGCTGTTTTCCAAAGAGACTAGCCTTCATAATCAAACTCAGACACTGGAAAGTCCAAGTAGTAATGGTCCTCGCTGCGGCACTCGACAGGAGACTTGATTTGAAGGTTGGTCAAAAATTTCAAACCTATGTTCTGTGTGGGAAAAAAAAATAGGAAGAAACCAGGATTAGGCCAGCCCCCTCCTACCACACACTAACCTGTTGTGCCTACTCAGCATCCCATTCACAACTTCCCCAACATCTTGCATGTCACTGAGCTGCAACTGGGGCCCACCCAGAGCTTCTCAGTGACAGCCAGGTTAGAATGGTTACCCTGTTGTATGTGTGTGAAACTTGGACAATATATTGGAAACACCTGACACATTATCATCAATGATATCTTAGGAAAATCCTCCATATCAACTGGAAGGACAGAAGAACAAATGCCAGCATTCTGGCTCAAGCAGGCACCACCAGCATCGAAACTGTGTTTATATGGCACCAGCTCCTTTGGACAAGTCATGTCAAAAGGATGCCTGACAACCACTTCCTAAAACAGGTCCTATGCTCTCAAATTGTGGCATGTGTACCACAGGTTGGCTGCCCTTGCTTAAAAGGAGAGCAGTATATGTGGAACAGTGATTTTCAACCCGGGTGCCAAGCAACTCATAGGTGCACACCTACACAATTTACAGGATAAACCCAGAGATTTCAAATGGGAATCCATACTGTCAAAAACATTCTGACCAGTTGTGGTTTTTTTGAGTTCTTTTCAACAGAAGAGTTGCTCAATTATTTTCCCGAGTCAAGAAATGATTGAAAGCTACAAGTTGGTATTTTCTGAGGGGAGTCCTTGAGTCTAATGGATAGTGCCTTGAGTCTAAAAAGGTTGAGAACCACTGAGCTATTCTCTGTCATACCTTCCCTACCATCCACCATTATTGGTTTAGAGATACATCCCTGGCACTTCTGTTTAACAGCTATTAATGGCGCTATCATTCCTAAATTTGTCCCGTCCCTTTATGAACCTGACTATACTGTCTGCCTCTACAACCTCCTGTGGTAATGGTACAACTTCTGGTAGTGCTTCTGCCCTTTCTTTTTTTTCCTTATGTTCTCTCCTCTTTCCGTCTCTCCCTCCATTCTCCAACCCTCCCCATTCCCTTTCTCTTTTATCCTTCCATACCTCAGCCTTACCCATTTCTCTGTTTCTCTCCCTTCTGCCCTCTCACCCCAAAGTCCAGGGCTCAGGCATTTTGAGTTTTAGGGGTCTGGGCATTTGGGAGAAAGGGAAGTTGGAAGCAGTGAGGGCTGTGAGACAATGGGTTTGGGGATCTCAGTTTTAGGAAGCTGAGAGTCTGGGGCTGCAGAAATCTCTACGTCTAGGATCTGGTGTATCCAGAGTATTGAGCACCTGAGGCAAATGATCTGGAACTACGAAACTGGGCTTCTGGAGATCTAGCAAGGCAAATTCTGGGATTTAAGAGGCCCCAGGGCTCCAGGCACATGGCTGAGGTATGAGAAAAGCATTTACCTTTAGAACTTCATGTAGGTCTGGCAGAGACACGGGGTAGGAATAGGTGGGGTAGTCCCTCTGCATGAAGGATGAAATTACTTTAGGAGGAAGCATTGTTGGAGCCATGGTAGTCTGATCCACAGCGGTAGAAGTGCCTGGAGATGCTGAGACCCCAGGACTCCTCTTGCGACGCTGATAATTAATGCAGGGGTCACTGTAAGGGTCTCTAATGGCATCAGGGTACTCCTTGGGATAGCTGAACAGGCGGTACACCTGCAGATAGAAACAGGCACACATGCAGCCAGGCAAGAATGGAGACATGAGAGTGGAGAGGCAGCAACTCTTACACTCTAGAGGCAGCTTGGGGGACACTATTTGGGAGGAGGGTTCATTCATAATGGCTCCTGAAGCTCATGGATCATAGCTGAGGCCTGAATGCAAGCCATGAGAAGATGTTTCCTACGGCCTACAGCATGCCTGGACATCCTGCATGGGATAGGACACCCCAGGGGAATTAGGAATTGGGTACCTGGCTCTCATATCTTGGGTGCCATGTCCAATTTGGCCATAGGCCAGAGGAGGGGGAGACAAACTTTTTCAATGCCAGGGCACCAGTTCCAATTCCAATCTTAGATGGACTGGACCACCTGGACTGGAGAGTTGGAGGTTGGAGTATGGAGCCTCTCATCTCTTGTGTACTATTTCTACCCCTGTCATAGCTGGGAGGATTGATTGAGTCAGGAAATGAGATTCAGAGGGTTCCACCTCTAGGGGTAGCTGTGCTTGTGTCCTATAACATTTAGTGGTGGTGGAAGAAATTGGATTTGGTTACTCTGAAAATCTATAATAATGTGTTAGACTGAATGAGGGCAGTTCTTGTATAAGCTATCCCTGTTAAGTGAAAGCTGGGAGTTGGGTTTGGGGTTGAAGGTTCAAGTCAGGCATAGGCTTTTTGCTTTTTTCAGGCACAGGTTGTACACTGTCCCCACTCACACCCCTGGTAACAGCCATCACACCTGCAGGCCCAGGGCCTGAAGCCAGACAGGGAACTGAGATACTCTTGATGCCAGCATGACTCAGTCTTCCTTACAGTTGAGTGACTCACACTGGCCCTAGACAGCTCTGCCTCTTGTCTCATGAGGAGAATGCTCTGATCCACAGCACGGATGCTGCACATGGACCCTGGTGCCGCTTGTACCTGGAGGTGAACAGCTGACCCAGGGAGGGCCATCTTCTCTGAGAAGCCCAGGTTCACCTAGAACAGCACACAAGGGAGACACTCAATGAACAGGAAGAAGAGAAAAGGCCAGAAGAAAGCCTAACAGGGTCTTTCTTGGCATGACCCCTCTTTCCCAAGCAGTCAATAGACAAGAAATAGCAGGTGCTCCGTGTGGTCTGTACCCCATGTACACTCCCAGCTTACATTGTTCCTGAAGCATTCAGAGACCTTCAGGGTGGTGCTGTCAGCAGCCACCCGGCCTTCAGGGAAAGCAGTGTAAACCAACATGGTAGCCGAGGGTGACATGGCATTTATGGGAAGACTGACGTTGAAGGTCCCTTGATAGTGAGCTGTATGGAGGAAACACGAACAGAGAGATTTAAAGAGCTGCAGAGAACCCTGTTACTACAGAACATAGGCCAATAGTTCTCAACCTTTTTAGACTACAGGAACCCCTTAAAAATGTCAGGTCTTAGCTTTCATGCATTTCTTGACTATGGAAAAAATAGATCAATTCTTCTGCACCCTTAAAAGGATTTCACAGAACCCTGGGATGTTGTGACACCCTGATTGAGAATCGCTGGCATAGGTGTTCCATGGAGCTTTGTTAGCAGGCTTAGCTTCTGCAGGGCACTGATGGAAAGTAGGCTAGAAAATGGATGCTCCAACCAGTGAGCAATGTTCATTGGGTTTTTTTTAATTTCAAACAGAGGAAAAGCCAACTTTCTGAAACCTGTTCTGCAACAAAACAACAGGATTTCCATTTGAATCAATCAAAACATATTTTTTCTGATAAATGTGAAACATGACCTTGTGATTTTTGACCTCTTTTTCACTTGCTTCTATGCATTAAGGACACAGGTTGAGATGCAAAGTCATTTTGAAACAAAAAGTCTAAAATTTCCATTCTGAAAATGCCAACATGGAACATTCCAACATCTCAAAAAGGATCATTTTAATTCCCGCCCCCCCAAAACGTTTTATCAACATTGATAGAATTGTGCAAAAAAATCTCCAATTTTGTCAAAGCAGCATTTCTGATGGAAAAGAATTTGGAAAAACATTTTCCAACCACCACTATTCCTGTGGACTTCAGGAGAGAAGCTGACCTCCTGTGAATTTTCTAAACTCTGTAAGAGCAAAATGTGGATAAACTCTGCTCCTGGCAAGTTAAGCAATGCTGTGGAAGCTGACTAACTGGCCCGCCAAGCTACCAGCTACAGACATGTTTTCGAAGCTAAATCAGAGCAGTTAGATTCCCTGTCATCCTGTCAGTGTGGGGTAATTTAGGGATAATTCAGGGCAATTCAGGTATGTGTTGCATGCCTCCTGAGTTAGCCACACATAGATGAGCACCAGAGGTTTCCTTGATGGGAGAACCTTACAAGGTTAGCAAAGTAATTGCCTCAGTATGTACTGTACACAACTTGTTCATGCTCAGCCAAATCTATTTTGATTTCCTCCTATATGGGCCTGAGCGCTACTCTTTGGGGTTTACTACTATCTGAAGAAACCCCACTATGTTGACTAGGGCACCCCTAACAGCAACCAGGAGGGCTGCAGTTCCTAAAAAGGAGATTGTCTCCCAGGGCACTGACAGAAGTGACATTTGTTGCATGATTGGCCCCCTGAAGGTGCTCTACAGCTGTACCCTGACAGAGATGCACGGCTTCAGAGTGCTTAAAAGGTGCCCGATTATGTGACTAATTAACCCTCATTATATATGGGTCCAGAAGGTGCTCCAAAGCAGAACAACTTCATTAACTACAGTCTGTCTCTGCGTGCAATCAGGGCTGGACTGATGTAGTTCAACCCTGCCCCCAGTGCTGTCTGCAGGATGGGAAGGGGGAGAAGGGACGGGGAGGGAGCTCTGGGCTGGGGTTTGCCTAGCTTGAGCTGGAAGGGTGGATTGAAGGGGTGGGTGGATTGAAGCTTCTCTGTCTTGCAACCCCCTCAAACCCCCTCCCCCTCCTGCTCAGGCTGGGCAAACCCCAGCCTGGAGCTCCTTTCCCTCCCTTCTCTTTTCCTTGCTTCAATCCTGCAGACAGCACCGAAGTTGGGTGGGGAGGAGGAGCTAGGGGAGAGAGGCTGCAGCCAGGTAGCCTTTCCCTGCTGAATCAACTCCAAAGTTGATCTCAATTCCCCACCCCCTGACCCAACAGGGGGGCAGATTGTGAGGGAGGGGAGGATCACTCTAACTCATGGCACTTTTTGTAAAGCGCCATAAGTTAGAGCAGAGAGCTGTATGTCTGTCATTTTCTACTGAATTATCCTTACTCTCCCCATAGCAGAGCCCCACCATGGACTCTTGAGGGCCCAAAGGAGAAAGCACTCTCCTCAACGGGCCTTCTACACTGATTCTCACATCACCTTCCTTTTTTTTCTCTTGTTGGTCTTCAGGCCAAGAACTGGCCCAGGCCACTCCAGCTTAGCAGGTGATCTCTGACAGGATAAGAAACCCATAAGACAATAGTTCTAAGCCTTTTTGGACTCAAGGCACCCTCGGGTTAGACTTAAAGCACTCTGTGGAAAATGCAAATTCAACCTTCACTCATTTCTTGACTACAGAAAACTACAGCAATTCATCCATTGCAAAGAACTCAGAAAGGCCACAGCAGGTCAGTATGTTTCTGACTCTGGATTCTTGTTTGAAATCTCTGGATTTATCTGGTGAATTATATGTAGGTGTTTGCACACCTAATATTGCACAGCACTCTGCGGCACCTTTAAAAGGACCTCACAGCACTCCACCCTGACTGAATATAACTGCCATAAGATGATCAGAGAAGGAGAGAGTAGGAGGACAGAGGAAAGATGGGCTACATTTGCTGCCTATGGAACTGCAGGCTCTGGGAGAGCACTGGTTCCTCTTGTATCCCTGTGCTGTCCCTGTCACTCTCACATGCTTTCACCTTCAAAATACAGTTGGAGAGGTTTTCTTTTTATATCCCTGTTCTGTTCTTAGAAGGTGCTATGGACTTACCTAGTTGGGCATCAAGAAGTACTGTCTTCTGGCCATAATGAATAAGGGATCCTCTGGCCAAAACCTGACAAGGAACACAGATAGCAATGAGCTGACTGTCTCTAGCTGTGCTAAGACAGTCCCAGGGCCTCCTTTACAGGGACTGGTTCCTTCCCTGTTCACTGCCTCTTCTATGTACTCACCAGGTGGTAGAACTCCACTTGGGCAGCTCCATCTTCCAGCTCTGTCACAAAAAGGCGATAGCTCACTGTAACTTGTTGCTCCTCCCCACAGGGCAGCATCCCCTGAACAGGGTGGATCCTCACAGAGCTGTTGCTGGAAGAATAGAAGGCCTCCAGAGACAGGATGTCAGTGCCGTAGGATGGAATGACTTTTGTGAAACTTCTTCTGGGTATTTCCAACGTGGACTTTGCCTAAAAGGCAGAAAATGGTAGATGCATATTGTGACAGCCTCTCCCAGGTCCAGCCATGGCTAGGCTCTGTACTCCCTCAAGAAATAGTGACACATTTTTATGTCCCCTGCCATTCTGTGTGCAAGTGGCATTTCCCACCAAGCCTGCTCCACAGGCCATGAGCAGATCACCAGGTAACTAGTACCTACCCCGATACCACAAGGTACCAGTTGCTAACTGGATCATTCATTCACTGTGGCCTATGGGCCAGATCCATGCCCCAGAGTCACCATGAGTCTAAAAATTTGGCAGCAAGGGGAAGTGGCATACGGCTTCCTCATCTGGCCGGCAGGGCCAAAACTTTGAGTACCACTGACCTAGGCTGATATCCTGGTTCCTGAACAACTAGATTATACTTCTAACCCCTTTACTTCCTCCCTGTGCAATAAGACTAAAAGCTGAGCATTTTAAAGGAAGATACAAGCCACCCATCATACATTTCACTGCAGTGTGAGCACGCTAGGAGAAGTGTTCACTTTCATACTCCCTGCTGTTTCTGGTGCCAGGGAGGCACTTGAGGGAAGGACAGTGCAAAGAGATTCTGGAAGAAAAGACTCCCATAGACAAGGTGGGAGGAGAGAGAAAGGCAGGATAAGAGCCAGAGCTGTTTTCCCTTATAGAGACTGTTGAGAAAGTGAACCTAGGTTGCACTGAATATGACTTCAGGTGTACCACATGTTTTTGAAGAGGTAAAGGACCTCTCCAGGAGGTAAGCCTAAAAGTAGGTCTACAAGGGGTATCAGGAACCAAAAGGCCAAGTTTGGGAGTCCAAAAAGCCAGGGGTCAGCCACTCTAGAAGCTACACTTGGACTGGGTTATCCATTAGACTATACAAGGACATTATACAAAGACTATACAAGAGGGTACTCCACTAGACTGTACAAAGGCAGTGCATGAGACTATACAAGGCTGGGAGCTCCCAGTAAGATCTCCCCAGGGTAATTAGTAACATCCTCCTTTAAGGGTAGGGAAATGAGGCAAAGGGGTCAAATGTCTTGCCCGAAGTCATGCCAAAGGCCTTTTGCAGAATCAGGCCTTCAACCACTACTGTGTGGGTGACAGTCTCAGGCTTTACCCAAAAGATTTCATAGACATTAGGGCTGGAAGGGGCCTTGGAAGATCATTGAGTCCAGCCCCCTGCCTCAGGGGCAGGAAGTCAGCAGGGATCATAGGATCCCAACAAGATAAACATCCAGGTGTCTTTTGAAGGCGTTCAGAGTAGGTGCTTGAACCACCTCTGGCAGCAATTTATTTCAAACCTTGGGGGCTTGGACAGTAAAGAAGTTCTTCCTTATGTCCAGCCTGAAACAGTCATGGAGGAGTTTGTGACCGTCCCTTGGGGTGCTCTGGTGAACAGATGTTCCCCCAGATCCTGGTGAACACCCCTGATGAACTTATAGGTTGCCACCAGATCACCCCTGAGCCTGCACTTTTCCAGGCTGAAGAGTCCCATAGCTCTCAGCCTCTCGTCATAAGGTCAGCTTTCCTGACCTCTGATCATGTGCGTGGATCTCCGCTGCACCCTCTCAAGCTTCTCCACATCCTTTTTGAATTGTGGAGCCCAAAACTGGACGCAGTACTACAGCTGCAGCCTCACCAAGGCTGAATACAATGGGAGGATGATGCCCTGGGATTTACTTGAGAAGCATCTGTGGATGCAAGAAAGCATTTTGCTCGCTTTACTAGCAGCAGTATCACATTGCAGTCTCATATTCATCTTGTGGTCAATCATGACCCCCAAGTCCCTTTCATCTGTAGTGCTAGCCAGCGTAGCACTGCTGAGTTTATAAGCATGCTGCAGGTTTTTCCTCCCAAGGTGGAGACCCTTGCATTTTTCAGTGTTAAACACCATCAGGTTCTCGTCTGCCCACTTCCTGAGCCTGTCAAGGTCAGCCTGGATCACCCTCCTGTCTTCAGGTGTGGATGCTTTACCCCAGAGTTTGGTGTCATCTGCAAACTTGGCTAGTCCGCTTCTGATACCAAAGCCAGATATACAGGCTTTACCTTTTGCCAAGCTGCATTTGAACTGTTGGCTTCCATACTAACTTGCAGCAGACAGTTTCTCACACTGACTGTGTATTCCCTACAAAAGTGTTTCTTTTTATCTCTTCTGCCTCCTAAGTTCCTTCTCTTTGTGTTATGGGGCAATCTAAACAGAGCTGCCTCCACTGGCCCTCCCTGCCTGAGTCATGATTTTGCACACTTCATTCTTGTTGTTTCTTTCTTCTGCTTTTCCCATGCAGGATAGCCCAGTTCCCTCTACCTTCTCCATCTGGCCCTGCCTGGGGGGTCCTTCCCTGCCAAGCTAAACATTGTCTTTGCCTGCTCAGCTGTAAGTCACTTTTTCCAGGAACAAGTATGGCGCCCTGTGTCCCCTTCTTACATTACTCTCCCCAGTGATGCCTGTCGGCTTAATGACTATATGTGGCATGAGGGGTGGAGCACATTGGCTCTGCCATGGAGTCCCACTATACCCCCACAGCAAATCACTCTACCTCCCAGGGCCTTGATTTCCCCACCTGCCTGATGGGAGGGTGACACTGGCCTGGCTCTTCATGGGACTGAAGCAAGTCACTAGTTACAGCTCTAACAACTCAATAAAAATGCAAAATGTTATCATTTGAAAGCTGTGCTTAACCTTCAATGAAACTGTGGCACCATCAGTCCATGTAGAAGTGTCCAAAGTGAAGGAGGCCACTCCTGTACTGTCTGTAAGGTAGGTTTGAGTCTCTTCTTTGTTGCTGACGTGTACAGAGAGATGAACCTCTTTATTCTTCAGCGGGGTCCCAGCTGCACTTCTGAGTTCCAGCTACAAGGAGACAGAATAGAAGTGAGAGGTGGAAATGTAAATATACCTGACTGAAAAGGTGTCCCAGTCCCTCATCCTGGCTTAGGAATCACCCTGCTGTCCACAATGTGCCCATAGTCCCTTCCAGCTGCTGACCCTCCTTTGTCCCTAGCACCTTCCCCTAATAACAAACCCAAGGCCACCTCCACAAACACATCCCCAGAGCCACCCCAACAGCTCCAGAGTGGCCAGCCTTGAAATCCCTGCAGACAAGAGAGACCTAGCAAGGGAGGAGGGCTAAGGGAGCAAGGGGACCACTTTCAGGACATCCACGCAACTCAGTCCTTGCCTTCCCCTTTGCCTCTGGAGAAGGACTTCCCCAGTATCTCTCTTATTCACTTACTCTACCATAGTAGGGGGCTCCTGGCTGGTAGTAGATATTTTTGTCCAGAAACTGAAGAGAAGTGATGGCAGAAGAGACCCTGCAGCTCTGAGTGGTGTTGAACTCTACCCCTATAGGAGGAGGCAGACAGAGAAATTAGGGTGAGTGTCACATGGATGATAGAAGACAGTCTGACTGGATGCTCCCCATGCAGTGGTTTAGAAGATGGTCTTCTACCACAGTGGGGGCAGATGGGCTGCTCCTTTCACACCTGAGAATCATCTTATCTCTATGATGAGCAATAGCAGTAGGGCCTGTCCTACCTAGTGCATGTCAGCCTCAAGGAATTCATTGGCAGGGATTCATAGAAGGAAGTAAAGGGATGTAACTGAACAAATAGAGGAAGTACCAGGGTGGATAACTAGCAAACATTTGCCTAAGACTAAGAGCAAGAGGAGGATGAGAGGCTGTGGGAGAGTGGAAGTCCCACTGGTGGGTGAGATTTTTAAAACTAGCACAGGACAAAGCCCTGAGCCATCAGTTGTATAGTATCAGCCTATGTTGCCTGGGCTGAGGGAGGAGGCATTGTCATGATGCATCTGGATTCAGTGATCGGTACTGAATGAGGCACAGACAGTGCCCAAGGACAGTGTGGGGACACTCAAAAGTTTCTGGAGTCTCCTGCAACCTCTTCTCATTCCAAGTGTCCTTTTCCAGGTTATACTGCAAGAACAGAGGAAGCCACCTAGCACCCTGCAGCCAAAGTAAAAGAAACAACTGAGTACCAGCAGGATCATCTTTACTCTGCAGACTTCAGCTCAGCCTAGGTCTACATGACAGATCTCAGCCAGCTTAACTCCATCAGTCAAGAGAAAGGACAATTCAACCCTGACAGTGCTGAGTCAGGAGAACTCTCTGGTGTAGATGCAACTACACCAACACATCCAGACTGCAGCAAGTACAGCTCAAATCAAGGGAGGGGGAGAACTATATTGGTACAACACATAGTACAGCTGGGAGCTGTATGCTGGAAGCTCTAGGAAAAAGCGGCAGGGAATGGATTGGTTTGGATAGTCCCTTCTTATATGATCTTCCCTTTAGCATCTGCTTTCTACCACTGTGAGTGACAGCATACGGGGCTGGATGAACCTGTGGGTTGACTTAGTAGAACATTTCTGATGTCCACACCAGAAGCCCTTTGTCACTCTGCCACATGGGTGAAGTGTTCCTTATGCAGGTAGGATCAATTCAGCTCTCATGGAAGCCAACAAAGAAATTCCTCTAGGTTTTAGTGGGAGCGGGAGGTATCTCATGATGTGAGGAGAGCATCAGAGGCAATTGATAGTCTCCAAATATAGAGCCCTTAGTACCTGTTCCACTTTCTTTCAGGAAGGCCACAACCTCTAAACTGAAGTGGTAGTTGTTGTACAGAGTCAGATTGTAGATCCGCGTGTCCACCATAGCAGCAAAGCAGCCATCTGGGTTTGTCTGGAAGGAAGATGATTGCACTAGTTACCCAAACACTCATGTTACAATCCCATTATGGAACTCAGGGCACCAAGGGCAAGAGCCCCAGCATCTTGAGCTAAAAAATGCTGTAACTGAGTGGAACTGGCCAGCTTTATCCTGTATATGTAGAAATCCTGGGGGAATTCTGTTGTCACATGATTAGCCCCAGCTTGTGTAATCACAGAGATGCCACAACCTAGAAACAGGGCACTTGCACCCTTGGAGTAGCTCATATTTTTCAGGAGGGCAAAATCCATTCTTAAGATGGTCTAGAGGCTATTTAACAACATGATAACAGATACAGATGCACAAGTAATGAGGCAAATGCATGTAAAATTTGTGATGGATCACAACCTTGGCATCCCTCAGGAGTAAGAGGCCCAGAGCTGGAGGACTGCACTCCTCACAGGCACACAGTCCCTTTCTCTCTGTTGCAAATCAGCATCTAGGATCATAGGAAAGTAGAATTGGAAAGGACCTCACAAAGTCATCTAGTCCAGCCCCTTGCTCAAGGCAGGATCATCCCTGACTAAACCATCCCAGCCAGGTATCTAACCTGCTTTTGAAAGTTTCCAAGCATGGAGATTCCACAGCTTCTCTAGGTCGCTTGCTCCAATGCTTGACTATGCTCATAGTCATATACAGGTCTACACCATGTGAGCATCTAGCCCAAAGCCTGTCCAGCCCCATGGGGGACAAAATGATGTGTGCTGTGTGTGTGCATATGTGTCACTTGTGCAGCACTGTCCATCTGTATTGTGGTTTAATCCAGGGTCTGGTTCACTCATGAACCCAGCCCTGAGTGAACTCAGCAAATTCCCCCAGCATGGCTGCAGCTAATGGCTGGGGGGAGGTCCAGGAGCCATCTTGTAGACCTATCTTGAAGTCCATGAGTGACTGGTGCTTCCTGAATTGGGGGGCAGCAGGGGGCACCTGCAGAAGCCTCTCATTGGGGGGTACCGGCCCCATCACGGAGGGCATGTGCACCCACATGCACGCCCTACCAATTGCCTATGTTGAAGTCTCTCCTCCTGGAAGGTGCACCAGGTCAATAGCAGATGATTCTTATACAGTCTTCCCCCCTTAACATGCTCCTTCCCTCTGTTTCTTGGGCACAGTCTTCACAGCACTGTTTCATGTGCTTACCTGGCCAGAGAACTCCTGGCAGATATCAGCCTTTGTTTTCAGTGAGTACCCACCATAGTGTATCCACCTACGGCATACAGAGGCCCGCACTCTGCCGTGAACTGGCTTCCCATATGTGTACCTGGTTTAGAGGGTAGAGGAGACACAAAGCTTCACTCACACAGACAATCCCACAGCAATGGCCTTGCTGGCTAAATAAACATCAGCCAGCATCTGGCCTGCAGCCATAAAAATTGCAGTGGGCCACAGTCTCAAAGCTGCTCAGGCCCACAGAAGCTTAGTGCTCCGTGGAGAAAACCATCAGGTAGGAGTGTGGCACTCTCTCCCCCATATAAATGTGGACCCCAGTACCCCATGGTGGTGCTAGGAAGTGCTGTGCTTCAGGAAGGGGGTGGTTGCTTAGGTGGGGAGTCCTCCCATCTGCATTAGCATGGCGTCCATTGCCTTAGAGTCATGTTGTTGGGGTATTGCACTGCAGGGAATGTGCTTCAGTTAGGGGGTGCATCCCGGTATCTAAGGGCTTGCTCATTTAAGGAGCTCTGAGCATAGTACAAGGGCATCCTGAATTGGGAATGGCAGGGTGCCTCAGAGGGATGGCATGGCAGGGACTGTCCTGGGCTTTATTCAGCCAAGAAAATGCCAGCTGTCAGCTCACGTGCCACAGGCTTGAAACTGGAATTGCTCCTCCAGGATGGTAACCACTGGGGGCATCTGAATCACCAGGCTGAATTTGGGCGGCACTGTGAGAAAGCAAGAGAAACTGCATGTATGGGCGTATGTGGCAGGGAGGTGGGGGGCAAGAGGCAAATGATTCCTCCACCCACCTCCACACACCTGAAGAAAGAATTCCCCTCACCTTTCCCCAGCTGGGCCAGAAAGAGGTCCTAAGGGAGAGCCAGATGTGTGCAATGAGGAGAGGGACACTAGCGGGGTATGAATAAGTAGGCATGAAGCCTCACAGGTTGCACTTAGACCTGTCTGAAGGACAGTCATTGTAGGCTTTTTCTCTGGCGGAGAGCCAGCATCCCATAGAAGAAGGAGTGCATAGGTTTGTGGGCATGAGAGATGGCATGAAACCTAGAGGCAAATCCAAGAGACAGCTCTCCCTTCTTGCTTCCAGGCACATTTGGGGACTCTGCGGTGGAAGGATGATGCCAGGGGACTGTGTGAAGATAGTGTTGGCTAGAGCTCCTCATGTTTCACCAGAACCTAGTACACACTTGTGCCTAAATGCTGGCATCCGGAAGGCCCCAACCGCCTGGATGTAAGAAACCACACTCCTCAGCTGTTCTGGTCAGTGGCTCTTACCATATTCCTCTACCCTGAAGGTGTTCTTGAGGCCTGGCAGGTTGATGGTGTATTCTCCAATGAGTGCTTCTGCGGCCAAGGGAAAGGACAGGTCTATAATGCCTTGAGTTGGGGTCACGTTCAACCACTGTCCAATCCGGTTCCCCTTGGGGTCCTGTCCAGGCAGCAGGGAGGGGAGGTTATGCCAGTGATACAGAGGAATTCCATAACAAGGAGCTGCACACCACGGGCACTCATAACTTTAAGGTACTGGCAGGGATTAAATTCACCCCCCTCTTGCTACAGGAGGCAAGGACCCAACAGATCATGGAGCTAAAGGTACGTCTGCAAGAGCTGCTACCAAAATACAGGCTGTGGCACAAATGACAAAGAAGTCCCAGTCAGTGGAGGGTGCGTGCGTGCACACACACACACACACACATGCATGCACGCATGCACACACACACACACACGCACACTTTATCACACTGTCATTTTCTGTAGTACATGCTGTGTAAGTCAAAAGAGATCAGCAGCTATGGGGTGATGGGGCTCTGTTTACCACACACATGTATTAAACAGGGAGCTGTGGACTTTATGTGGGCAGAAAATGCCAGTGATTACTGAATGTGTATGGTCTAGCCTGTAGAAATTAGTCCAAATGTCTAAAATGTCCAAGTGGATTTTGTTGCTGTGATCATCATCTGGACTGAACACTTGAACTCACTTATTGATTTCCACCACAGGTTTAACAGCTATCACCCCTCAAGCAAACTTTCTTGGAATATTCTTACATCAGGTTTCTAGATACCACAGTCCAAATCCAGAATGACACCATACAAACCACCTTTTACAAAAAGCCCACAGGCCACTGTACTTATATCCACAGAACCATCAGTCAGCCCAAGCACACCAAAATACTGTAATCTCCAGTCATGCCCTCTGCTCTAAGGAGAACACTTATGATGGCCATCTAACCAGCCTAAAAAAAATTTTCCGTTATACAGTAAGGACACTTCAGTACAGAAATAGACCTTACATTTGAAATAGCTAACCAAAGACCCCAACCTGCTACAACACAGTAAGAACCCCCCCTGTGATGGCACACCAACAACTCAACACAGGAATCAATTGGAAGAATCACCAAACAGCAACAACCTACACTCAACAAAGATCAGACCTTGAGAAAAATATTCACAGTCCCTTTCCCAACTCATCATCAGAAGCAAATTCCCCACTGGCCAACAGACATCAAGTGGGACACAGCTTGCTTTAGCAAGAAATGCTTAATCTGTCAACATCCCAACTGCAATTACAGTCAGCACCCCCATAACAAAACCCTCAGACTCCATGGTTCTTACACATCTTTGCATGATGAAACACGTCTTGCATTTGAAAGCTTGTCTAATTATCACAGCTAGGCAGTTGGTTCAAGAAGGGATATCACGCTAAGACGGGGGCGGCAATTATTTCAGGTGGAGGGCCACTTACCAAATTTTGGCAAGCTCTCTAGGGTTGCATGGGTAGCCCCACCCCTTGACACAAGCCCCACCCCTTGGCTGCCATCCTGGGACCACAAGTCCTGTCCCTAACCTCTGACCTTTGCCCCTGGAAGTTTCTCCCCTTGCCCCTGGAAGTACTCCTTTGCGGAAGACGGTCTGCCATCTTAGAATTGAAAAGAACCCCAAATTATATACGAAAAATCAAACACCCATAATAATATTTTTGATTTAATTAAAAATATATATGTTTGTCCTGATTTGTGTGTGTTTGTGCTGTGTATGTAGAAGTGATTGCATAATAGCTCAAAATGCAGTCTTACTCTTTTATATTGTGTGGGGAGTGCAGGGGTGTTGGGGGTATGGGTAGGTGGGTGTGGGGTTTGTGGGGAGATGTGAGTGTATGTCCATGTGGGTGGGTGGGTATGGGGGGTTTGTGGGGATGTGTGTGTGGGTACAGTATTTGTGGGATATGTGACTATGTGTGGGGGAGGGTTTGAGGGTATGTGGGGTGTGCATGACAGCCCCACCACACACGCCTCCTGAGCTTGTCAACACCCTCCCCACAACAGCACAGAGCCCGAGTGCTCTGTGGCGCTTCCCCGCCACCACCAACAGCATGCAGCCTGAGTGTGCTCCATGCCCGCCCTGCACCGCCTGGACGCATGCAGCAGTAGCTGCAGGGACCAGCGTGTGCAGCTGTGACACTACACACCCCACACCGGCTCCAGGCTCACCTGTCAGAGCTGAGCAGCGGCAGCAGCAGCTGGGCAAAAACTGCTGCTCGGCATGGGGGAAAGTGGCCCCTCTCCCTTGACACTGCTGGGCAGTTTTTGGTGCGGCTGCTTGGAGCCCGTGCTGTGCTAGGTTGCAGTGTGGCTCCTTCACCACCACCCGTGAGCTGCTCTGCAGCTGTTCCCCACTGTCACTGCTGCTGCGCTGGGCAGCCTAGAGTGAGGTGTGGGCTCCAGGCAGCTGCACCAAAAACTGCCCTGCGGTGGCGAGGGGGAAGGGCTGCTTTCCCCGCTGCCGAGCAGCAGTTTCTGACCAGCTGCTGTCACCGCCACTGCTGCTGCTGCCACTGCTGCTCAACCCTGATGGGCAAGCCCGGAGCCAGTGCAGGGCCCAGGCTCAGCAGCAGCAGCATGGGACAAACTGCTTCTCAGTGCGGGGGAAAAGCAGCCCCTCACCCTCCCGGTGCCGGCACTTCCTGGTGCAGCCACTTGCAGCCTGCGTTGCACTGCCCTGTGTCTGCTTTGCGCTGCAACCGATGCCCTGTGGGCAGCCCAGAGGTGGCAGTGATGCGGTGGAGATGCAGGACAGCCCCACATAGGCTCTGAGTGGCTGCACCAGGAAGCACCAACAGCAGGAGTGGGAGGGCTGCTTTCCCCCAACGCTGAACAGGAGTTTGTCCCATGCCGCCGCTGCTCAGCCTGGACGGGCGAGTGCGGGGTGTGCGGGGTTAGGGCTGCATGCGCTGGTCCCTGCCTGTACTGTGGGGCTGGGGTGGGGGGAACTGGGAGCAAGCGGGCATGTGGGAGCACGGGGCCTGCACTGGTGCCAGTGCCAGTGAGGACCAGAGGACGGCAGGAGCAGGGTCCCGGCTGTCAGGGGCTCTGTGGAGCTGGCCCAGCTCCCCTTTCTCCCTGTTGGCACAGCCCAGTCCAGCTCCAGGCTCCTGCCAGCTCACTCCCCATGCTCCTGCCGGCCCACTCGGGGCCCTGCTGGCACTGGCCCCATGCTCCCGCACACCCGCTTGCTTCCACTCTCCCCCCATGCTCCTGCCACCTTTTTATCCATTTTCCTGTCCACCCGCTGGCAGCTCCTAGACCATGTGACTCCCAGCTGCATGGCCACGATGGCAGGACTCAACAGGAGCCAGCCCAGCCCCAAGGACTGAGGCGATTGCCCGCAGTCCTCCTTGCCCCCCCCCCCCCCCCCCCCCCCCCTCT
>NW_005842580.1:742370-771301 GCF_000455745.1 Alligator sinensis
TCCTGCTCCAGCACAGGGAGGTAGGAACAGCCCCATGGTCCTAGTCCAGAAGTCTCTGCTAGGCAGGAGCTTCTGGCTGGGGGGAGGGGAGGGGAGGGGTGGGCCTTGCTGTTGCAGGGTCCTGCCGTGGCTTCTTCTGGGTCCTCCTGTCATCTTTGACAGGCAGCCAGGGGCAGATAAATATTAATTTTCTAAATTTTTTAAGGGCCCTGTTAGATGGAATTAGAATTGCTCTTGACGGTGTGTCCTAAGCTTTGTACTGCTAACAGTTAACTGTGGTTCCCCTCTAGCTCAAGTTCTCAGGGCCCATATTTTATCTATAATATGAAAAGCAAACAAACAAATTCACAAGACTTTAAGGAAAATTGCTGGAAGCTGCTAACCGGTGTGGGGGATTGTGACTCTCCAAATCATACAACTTGTTCAAGGACAAGAGGTCACATGATACTTGGGGAATGGTTGACCACCCAGGGGCTGTCATTCAGTGGTCCACACGAGGCAGCAACACAGTTCAAGTATGGATGCCTGGATTCAGACTCATGCAAGTAGGCTGTGAGTAACAAGGGGAGGGACAGCAGGAAAGCAGCGGCTTTCTTCATGCATATCAGGATTATGGGTTCCCCCCACTCCCTATTTCCTTCCTTCCCTCCCCACTGAAACCCTAAAGGAAAGGGGAGCATCAGATCCTTTTAGAGTCAGGCATCTTACCTTCAACTCCACCAGGCCATGCTGCAAAAAGGAAATAGTAGAGCCCTTGGTCAAATGCTTCTGGAATAAGTTCCCACCCCCAAATTCCCAGATCACTTGAACAGTCTGTGAACTCTCCTTGAAATCTCCCTGGTACCCAGTGGTTCAGCTTCAGTGTTGAGCTCTGACCCACGGCCATTGTCTGATGAGTTACAGAGTCTGGACCTGAACAAGGCCCTGGAGCTATGGCTCACAGTCTTGTCTCTCAGTGGCACAGTGCGCTAACACTTGGGGTCCTGTATCTGTCTCCCCCTAGAGGTTCTCCCCCCTTTCTTTCTGGTCTTACCGGTTCATTGCTGGCAATAAAGTTCTGGTCCAAGGTTACAATACGTGACTTTACTGCAGATCAAAAGGAAAGAGGACGCATTCAGTGAAATGTAATCAAAGAAATGAATAGCAAGTTATTAATGTCTAAAAAAGAAAAGTTCTCCACATCGAGATAGAGGTGCACTGATACATCGGTCTGATATTGGATCGGTACCGATATAAAGAAAATTGGCTGTATCAGAAATTGGCCTGAAGTGGCTGATAATTTGGCCCATAAATGCCTGTGCGTGCATGCAGCCGCAGTGCAGCACGCAGGCAGCAAGGAGCAGAACCTGCCAGCATGGAGAGTAGTATGAAGCTGATAAGTCTGCTGTGGTGGAAGGGGAAGGGGAAGGGGAAGGGGCAGGGAAGAGGCATGGGGGGAGCAGATCAACTCACCCCACAGTGAGGGAGCAGGGGCAGGGGCACGGGCAGGCACTGCCCAATTGGGGTAGGATGGGGCATAGGACAGAGCTGCGGCTTGTGAGGGGAGGAAGGGGGCAGTTCCTGCCGCTGTGCACACCCCAGGAGGGCAGGGAAGGGGGTGGTGTCCCCAGATCTGTGCGCTGTAGGGAGGGCAAGCTGCAGATGTGGTCTGGAGTCAGGGCTGCGCCAGGCTCTTTTTGGCGGGGGCTGCGCTCAGGGTGGGCAGAGGTGGCTCTGGGAGCGGGGCTACCAAGGGTGCTGCAGCCACCCCAAATTTCACTGTAGGCCTCCCGTAGCACCACTCTGAGCACTGCCGCTGCCTGCCCAGTGCAGCCCCTGTTCAACCTCCCACCTCCACCCACACACTGGGAAAAGCCGGGGCTGCGCTGGGTGGAAGCTATTTGCCTCCAACTTGCTTGAGAGGTGTCAGAGCCAGTTTTACTGAAAGGATGGAGCATTAAGGGTTTGCTGTGGGAGGACTAACTGCACTCAAATGGCCAGTTCTCACTGACTTTGTCTTTATGAGATGCTGCCTGCACAGTTGTTACTGTGCAGTCATTTAATACTTGCATATACAATTACTAAATGACTGCGCAGTAACTGGAGTTACTGTGCAGTAGCGTCCCCAAATGGCTTCTTACTGACACTGCACAGTAGCTTATGTCACTCTTCATGCTATGTGATGCTACTGCACAGTAGTAACAAGCTATTGCTTAGTCAACATCTCATGTACACATGGCCACTGATGGTCCTGCTCAAAGCTAGTGCAGTACTCATGCAGAGTGAATGCCTGTGATCTCCTAGCAGCAAATGCACATGGAAATTTGGGATGTGCTAGGGCTGCGCTGGGGAATGACCAGCCATGCTTTTCTGAGCAAGAACCTTTTAGGGCTGAGCTCCACAGAGGCCTGAGGGGAAATTCCACAGTATAGCCCTAGCCCTGAAGCACCCCTGCAAGAGGGGGAGCTTGACATAGATAGCCCATCCATCATGTTATCATTATGGGGCACCCAGACCAGCCCTGACACATCAGTAAAGACCCTCCAGCCCCATCTGTGCTAGCACTCCCAACATTGCTAGTCCTGGTGGAGCTGCACAAGGGTCAGAGCCATGGAGGGAGCTGTCTGGGATATCCTTAGAGCAGGCACAGCCTTGGAGCAACAAAGGGAGACATCTTTGTGAGGGGTGTGTGTTTTCAAAACATGCTCCTGGCCTGCAAACCAGACCTTAGTTGCATGTTTTGGGTAGGGCAGGCTGTACCATACACTGGCATTCATGGGTGAGCCAGACCCTGGATTTAATCACAATACAGGTGGAGAGTGCTAGCACAAGTGACGCATATGCATGAACACAGCACATTTTTCCCTGCTGCCTCATGCTCACCTGTCTGTCCAGGTTTGTACATAGGTTTGTCTGTCTGGATGAAGGTCCTCTTTGCCACAAGCTTCACCAGGACTTTCTGTCTTTCCTGAAATACTGAGCCAGCCCCCAAACCTGTGACTTCCACAGTGGCCACTTCATCTGAGCCCTTGGCAGGGGCAGGGACCTGTAGACAGAGTCACAAACCAACCATCATGATGGGCACAGCCCTGGAAGCTTCAGTGGTGGTGGATGACTGCTTTACATTGCTCCCTCTGGGCACATCCAGATGAGCATGCACATGTAGTTTGCAGTGCTGCAGACCCATCTGTGGCACCACAAACTGCATGTGCCACCCATACAGGCATTTGCCAGATTGCCACTGCTGGAACCCTGGCAGGCCCCCAGGTAAGGCTGCTGGGGCCAGCCCAGGTGCTGACCCTAGCCTCCCCTACCCCACCTGGGGCAACTTGCCATGCACCAGAGTGCACATGCAGGGGACAACTAGCAGTGACACAGGTATGTGCTGCTGCTATTTGTTCCTGGGGAACGCATGTTCCTGTTCATGAGAATGCACCCTCTGAGGCCTCTCATTCTGGAGGATGCTGAATGCTTTTACAGCATCCTTACTAAGGAAAGCTAAAGAGAGGGCGGAAGTGCAGTAGGGTGGAACTAAAGGGAAGCTGGCAGGTTTGTGCAGGGAGCCTGGGTTGGGATAGGAACGGGGTGGAGGACAGAACTGGGATGGTATTGGCAGAGCTGTGGGGAAGCATGGGAAGGTTCAGTGCCTGAGTAGCACAAGCACATGGGAAACCTGAGCTATCTACATGCACAACCTGTGTTCATTCTCTCCAGCAACAGGGCACCCTAGCTGGGGTCTGCCCCACTCAGAAGCCTGTTGCCGAAGCAGCAGCATGTGGTCTCTGCTCCTCACCTGGAAGCTTGCACAGTCAAAGAAGCTGGGCTGGGAAATAGACCGTACGATGAGCGTCTGATTCCTGGCTTTGGTTTGCAGGGTGACCACCACCTGGAAAGGGACCCCTGAGGCTCTGTTGACCTGGAGGCAGACGGTCTCTGAGGAGGGGTAGAAGAGTTGAGCTGGGATGGCCACTGCATAGTTCCTGCAAGACAGGCAAGCCCCAGCTGTGACAAGATGTGTTTCCTGCAGGGCTAAATTCCTGGGTAGCCCAGCATCCTGCCACATGGGACCCAGCAGCTGGACTGTGGGAAAGTCTGGATCTACTGGAAACAAGATGATCTCAGAAACCTCACACCTGGATCAGAGTCAGGCCTCCCCTCTCCATCACTGTTGTATCAGTCATCTCCCCTTCCAAACCACACACCATCCCTGTGACCTGCCTCCTCACATAAAAAGTCCCTTTTATAAACTCCTTGGCCTCTGAGTGACCAGCAAACACCACAGGTAACTTGCTGAGTAGCACAGTCTATGTCTGTCCCCCATGCTCTGTCAGGGGATCCTTGGGTTTCAGAAGCTCAGGATTTATAGTTTTCAGTCTGTGCCTCTGGTGGAGGGGGTGAACTGCTCAGAAATAACTGTGCCCTGGAATGCACCAGACCTTGTGAGTTGTTGGCAGCTCAAATACATGCACACAGATTCTTGGCAGGATGAGCTCTGACTCGGATCCCATGCTGGCGGCCAAAGGCTTCCCAGCACTGGGGCAGCAGACAGAGCTGCAAGGGCAATGGGGACTGAAAAGCATCAGGGGAGGTTGCTCTCCCATAGAGCCCCCTTTCCCACCTCCCCTGTCTTCTCCCCCTCCTCCCCCATAGTCCCAGGAGCTTCATAGCAGGCAGTCACCACTGTAGAGTATCCCTTGCTCCAGCCCTGAAACACTGCCCACCCACCAACCTGCAGACAGGGAGCAACCTGGGTTCTTACAGTGTCGTGGATGCTCCAGCTGTGCAAGGCAGGAGGAGGAGGACACAGCTCCACTGGATAGCCACACTCAGCATATCTACGTGCAGGCCGACCTGGTCCCCAGGGAGGAGTTCCTGCTGGTTACCCCTCCTTCTCTCCTGCCCCTGCTCCTCTTCTTCCGTCTGTCAGGCGCCTGCGTCTGGATCTTTGACTTTAAGCCAAAAGGTAACAATCTGGCTGTGTATGGCTGCCACAGGGATATGGGCGGGTGGATGAAGCTGGACAGTATTTCCCCTCCCCAATGTCAGAGTCACTTGTTTCAAAGGGCTTGTGAATGCTTCTGTGCGAAGATATCTGCTCTCTCATTGCCTCCTTGGATCCCCCTCCAAGGCAGCAGCCAACACCAACAGCACCCGTGTGTTGTTATTGAGAGAGCTTCATGTTTGGAAAAGGACTTCATACTGAGAGGACTTTTATCATGACTTTGTTAGAAATGCAGCAAGGAAAATTTATCCCTGGGGACTTTGCTGCCTTCTGTGGATTTAGTCCAGGGTTCAGTTTGTTCCCTGCTGTTTTTCATTCTCAGTGAAAAAAAGCTAAGGGCCAGATGAGAGGAAATGAAAATGGAAAATATGAAAGGGGAGGCTTCTTGCATTAATGAGACAGCCCTGCCCAGCAGCTCTCCCTGCTATCCCAGTCCTGGACTCCTCACAGCTCTGCTAGTGCTCCATCATCCCAGCTGGAAGGAAAGAGGACATTTTACCACGTCACTGTTTTCTTTTCTGCTTCCACTTGGTTTCAGGGGTGAATAGCAGAGTGGCCTCAGACAGACCGGAAGCCAAGGGGAAGATTTCTATGGTAGGAGCAAAGGGCTGGTAGCTGCCTCTCTCACTAGTTCAAGTCTGAACTTCAGTATTGCCTGAGTTTGTATAAAACAATACCAGGAGACAAACATTAGTGGCACAGTCACTGACCTGTGGTGCATTTCCCCAGCATATTTATCTGGTGTAAAGGCTAGTGGGGAGGGTGGGGGGGAGCTATTATATAAGATTGTGGGTTGGGAGAGGGGTTGCGGTACACCATATCATACACATACCACACACAGTCTGCTATTAGTGAATCTAGGAAACTGATTTTATGAGGAAGAAGCAAATGGCATGGAACCACTCCTCTTGGCCCTTGTGTCCTTAGAGTAAGGCCTGCAGTGGAGCTGAGAGGGAAGGGTAGGGTAGAGCAGTACTGGGACAGTCCTGGACACATGCATTGGACATGGAATGAAGCACCACAGAAAGCAGCAAAGAAGGATGACAGGTGATGAGCAGAGTAGGTCGTGAGTGGATGTTTCTGAAGGCAGCTCTTCTCTATTGTGCAAGGGGCAGGTTGTCAGGCAGGTGAATGGGATAATGGCTGCATGAGATGCCAACACACTGTGATGGGGCTGACAACAGGCCGGTGCACAGATGGGATAATGCATTAATGGGCCCTAGCAAAGGTGCTACAAACTGATTCCTCTTGCAGTTCCTGCTTCATCTGTTACAGCTCCTGAGCCCCACAGCTCAGCCATAAAGCCATTTCACACATGCTGGGGTGCAGTGGTCACAGACCCAATCCCAAATGGGGGGCAGGGGACCTGCCTTTATCCAGCAACTGGGGCAGGGTTAGGGGTGGGGCAGTGGTAACTATGTGGCCTTTATCCAGCAACTGGTGAGACAGGTAAATATTGGCTGTGTCATTAGCCTAGGGGAGATGAGGTCCTGATGTCCTGTATTAATACACCCTTTGGACTCTGGAGTCTCTGAAGGACTATTTATTATTCAGCTGGATGTTCTGGATTCAGGCATGGATCTAGCTAGGTATCTGTTCCAGTCCAAGCAATGGGGATAGTGATGCTCCTCCGGGCCCTGGCTCTGCTCTCAATCGCAGCTTCAGAGACTCTCAACCCGTAAGACTCTTTGCTTCTTTTTGAGAGGACTAAGTGAATGGGTGGGTCACTGAGGGGAGAAAGGGCTGTAGTGCCCAGAATCACAGCAACTGAGCTCTGGGGTCCTCACTGTCCAAGATACTCAGCACCTGAAGTTCCCACTGACTCTAGCTGGGGCTGTGGGTGTCTAGTATCCTTGCAGAAAAGACCCCTTGATATTTTCTGGTGCTGGGAGACAAAGCAGAGATACACAGGCTTCAGCTGGGGTTATCTCCTGTGGATGGGGGTGAAATTCAATCTGCAGCCTCAGGGATTTTCCCCCCAGGTATAGCATTCTCACTCCAGTGCTGACCTAGGCTGGCCCTGCCCATCTCCTAGGGATGGGACAAGTCTGCTCCTTGGTGGTGTGCAGTGCCCTGACCCCTCACAGGGAATGTTGTCTCCTCCTGCAGTGAGATGCAAATTGCATCACAGGCCCCTCCACTCATGGTCTAGAGCTCTTTGGTAGCCCATGCTCTCTTTATTCAAGAGAGCAGTGGAGAGAGACACCCCCTGACCTGCCCCTGTACCACAGACCCTGAACACCCCGTCCCCATCTTCTCTTTTCTCCTAGGCACTATGTGGTAGTGATTCCAGCCATCATTCACCATCCCAGCCAAGAGAAGTTCTGCATCCACCTCAGCTCTCTCCCTGAGACTGTCCACCTGGCAATCACCCTGGAGATGACAATCCGGAATCACACCCTGGTGGAGAAAGATGTGGAGAAGCCAGGCATCTTTGAGTGCATCAGCTTTCAGGTGAACCCAGGAGCTGTGGCTGCTGCAGTAGACAGCACTCTCACCTTCAAGTCCAACACGAACCTAACAACCCTTCCTGCCGTGGGTGTATTGGTTGTACTCTGCGCTACTGCATGTGACAGTCCCTGCAGTGTGCTCTGTCTACACAGGTGCAATCCCCTACCCAACATCTCCTGGCAGAACCCCCTGCAGTCAAACAGGTTGGAAAACATATCCATTGCCTGAGCCAAGACTTACTCCATGGTTGCATTTCAGGACTTTAAATCATTCTTAATTCCAGGTAGAAGACCCCAGCCCTTTTCTTCCTGGGCATTTACACAATTCAGATTACTTCAGGGCATTGTGTATGGCTGATAGATATAAATGAAATCCTGCTAATCTGTCCTCGTGAGTTTTAGAGCAGGGGTAAGCAACCTAACCTGTGAAGAGATTGGATACAGCCTGTGCTGGTCTGATCCAGCCTATAGTGTCCAGAATTGGAGGTTCCTCCACCTTTATGCTCCCCTCTCTCACCTCCATGTACAGAGATGCTGCTTCTCTGGGGGAAGTGTCAATGTGACCAGGAGCTCCTCCTACTACAGCTCCTGACTTTCTGCTGAACTTAGAGCAATTAGCAAAACTCACCAATGGTGGTGAGCAGTAACAGCAGTAGGAGGTAGGGTTGCCAACCCTGCAGGATTGCCCTGGAGTTTCCGGGAATTAGATATAAATCTCCATGAGACTGCTGAGAGTCACCTGGGAGATAAATGATAGGACATTCATGAAAGTAAATATTAAAATGTTGAATCTGATTTATACAGTAGTCCAGTGGATTTTAAAAATGTAATAGTAATGTGCATTTGCCTTCCTGATGTAACGATTCACTAATCTCATTATGTCATGTAATGAAACCTTCCATAATAGATTAACAGAGTTGACAACCCTAGTAGGAGGGGACATTAGAGGGCGTTTACGCCCAGTGGCTGCTGTGCTAGTCCCCTAGCTGATGGTCGTGTTATGCCTCTGTTGGAGGCATGCCATTTGGGAGGTGGGGGTGGTGATCAGCTGTCTATGATGGTAGCTGGGTCGCAAGCAGTGGCCTGCTGTTGGTAAAAGTTTGTGTTAATGTGCTGTTCTCAGGGCATGGACAGAAGTAATGCTTATAACAGCCTAAACACACTTTAAACTCCAAGGGTGCCTATACACGTGCAAGGCAGGCATTTCCAAAGGTGCTGTAACATTCGTGCTTTGCTTAACGTGCTTTAGGTATAGCACCTTAAAATATAATAGTTTTGTGCCTTATAGTAGTTCTGTAGAGTAGGAGGCAGGGGGTGCCAGATGCTGCACAATGAAGCCAGAGGCCACTGGGAAGTCCCAGTTCAATACATGTGCAATAAAGGTGAACTAGGTAGGCTGAGACATGCTACTACACTTCACCTTACATTTAAAACACATACAATGAGGTTTAATTAAGGTGACTTCCACCATTTTTTAAATGTTCTAGTCACCCATGTGTATTACGTGATGGCTTTAAAATGCTTTAAATGGTGAAAATCATCATGTCTATAGGCACCCCAAGAGCCTAGATGTACACACCCCTTTAGACCATTTTAAACTTCCTGGAACACTTCAAAATCACACCAGGAAAATCAAGTGCTATTTTGAGTTGGTCCTTCATGAACCAGTTCAATGTTATGTGTAGACACAGTGCAGTCCCTGCTTAGTGTCTTCTCAGTCCTCCAGGTCCTCCAGTCCTCCAGGTGTCCATTAGTCCATTAACTGTTAACTGTTCCCTGCCTCTGCGCTGCACTCTTGCAGCCAGCCCTGCTCTGCTGGTTCCACTCTGCACACATCTCTATATGCAGCTGCTGGCAATACAAGGTACTTGAGTGCCTTTCTGAGTCAGAGACCATGGGAAGTCCCAAAGCAATCAGCCCTTGGAATGAAGAAACGAGCCTCCAACTTCCCACCTCCACCCACATACACACATGCACACACACACCTGGTGTCTGGGTACACACCTGTCTGGGTACCACCACACAGAGTTTGGTCACATACTAGCAAGCACAGGCATGGGCTGTGCAGGTGAGGCATGCAGGAAAACAGGCATGGGCTGTGGGTTGGGTGGAGAGCAGCAGTGGCAGCCCAGGGGCAGGAGGCAAGAAACACCTGGCAACCTTTCCAACTCCTCCCCACCCAACTGAGTCTGGGTTCCCACTTCCCAGGGCAGAGGCTGGAAAAGGCAGGGAGTTCTTGGTACCCAGCCCCCTGGGAGCTGCAAGCACGGAGTCATGCAACCCCCTAGCACTGGCAACCCATCCACTCCAACCCCCTGCCCCAATCCAGGTGTTCCTCCCTCTCCATGTGAATGCTGGGGAAACTCTGGGCACAGACCCCTGGAATAGGGTGACCACCCATCCCTAATTGAGTAGGGCAGTCCCAAAATATAAACATCAAGCCCTGGTCCTGGGCTGAATGACTCTGGGACAGCATTTGTCCCAGATTCCCCTTGACACACTCAACTATGGTCTTAGTATCATGTGCGGGGATCCGGATTTTCCTTTTGCTGTGGATCAGCATGGATTTTCTCCTTTGAAGGAGAAAAGAACAGGAAACCATGGGTTGCCCCTTGCAGGTTGGCAAAGTTCCAGCCTGCAAGTGGTTGCTTGGGGCTGGGGGGAGCAGATGCAGGGGGCATCACATGCATGTGTTCATGCACACACATGCACGTGGCCAGCAATACACCCAGGCAGCAGTGGAGAGCAGCTCCCCAGCTGCCTATAGATAAGTGTGCGGGGGCAGGGGGGGAGAGGGGGGGGAGAAGAAACATGGGGAAGGTAGATTGTGGTCCCTCCTCATGGTAAGAGATGGAGTGGGACAGGACTGGAGGCTGGGGCTGGGGGCCCTGCCCAGGCAGGGCAGTGCATGGGGCCCAGAGCCTGGGTGGGAATGCACAGCTGCAGGGCCCTTTGGATGGAGCCAGGATCATCCTAGCCAGGGAACAGCATGGGGGTAGGCTCCACATTGCTGCATGCACTCCTGGAGAGGGTGGCATGGGGGGCACATGCCCCCCCCATATATGTGCACGTGGTGGGGACAGATACAGGCTGCCTGCTGTGGCACTCAGAGCTCCTTGCCCTGCTGCCCTCCTGCAAGGGCCTCCATGGCCCAGCTGGCAGGACCTGGCATGGAAAGGCACAGTGGGGTGGGGAGGCTTGGTGCTGCCACTGCTGTTGGGAGCCCCACACCAGCCACCACTCTGTGCCGTGTCTGTGCAGATGGGGTAAAACTGAGCTTCTCCACCATGTCCTGCCTGATGGGCCACAGAGGTCCTGGGGGGAGGGTAACAGGGTGAGGAGCCCCAGCCCTGAAGCCCCCCACAGGCTCTACTCAGCTCTGCTTCAGTTGTACCACCCATGTGGGGGGTGGAGGGGAGGAGGGGGAGTGCATATGTTCCGCCTTTGCTTTTTGGTGGTTACCTTACCCTGGAAGTCATGATGGTCTTGGTACTTAACAGCCCCTGGTGGCATTCTTACAATTGTACAATCCCTAAAAGGTGAGAGTAGGTGCATCTACACATGAAATTAGGGTGAAGAAATAAATTCCAGTGAAGTTAATGCTGGAGCTATTTCTCCTGGGAGCAACATTTACACATATGCCCAGGACCACAGCATGTTGAGTAAGGGTAGAGCAGCCCTGGGCTGACAGGGGGTCGGGGGGGGCAGTCCTGGGCTCCAGGTGGAAGCTTCAGGCAGTAGAGGGCTTGGCTGAGGCACGAGGGTGCTACAGTGTGGGGCTAGCTGCCAGGCAGCCCTTGCACTGTAACAGCCTTGTGCATCAGCCAGCCCCAGTCACCATCTACATGTGTGTTGTAGTGGTGTAAATTACTCCCCAACAGTACTATCCTACGATTAAGTTAATTAATTTACTGTGCCCTAATGTAGAATGTAGATGGTGATTCTTACTGAGGAGCCAATTAGTCAACTCTGCAGTAAAATGCACATGTAGATAAACCCAGGTCTACTTAGAGCCCTTAGTAGTATACTGGGGGATGCTTCTGTCCAGGGACAATTGTCAACCACTTCCCAATCAATGACATTCTTGGAATGGTTCAAGGATTGGGTCTGTCCATACTTGAAGGCTGGCCCTACTGCAGCAGGGAGACAGGAGAACAGTCCACAGAGAAGCCCAGGTACTAGATGAGGTACTGACTACAGCAAAATAGCAGTGGCAGAGGCTTCAGTTGCACCCAGCTACCTGGGACATAGGGGCATCTATACATGTGCTCTGGAGAGCACTTTAATTAGAGCAGCTCTTGATTAATCAAGTCTGCTCTGACGAGTGCTAATTAGCACACATATCAGAGCAGAGGTATATCATGTGTATAGGGCCCTTGGTTTTAACCTGGGGATGGCAGTGTTGCTGCAGCTTCCCTGCTGTGTTTTACTGAGCTGTCCAGATGAAAACTGGCTGGACTAGGTCTGCATGAGCTACAATCACACTTTCCAACACTGCGTAAGCACAAGTGTTTATATGTGACTATGGCCAGGGAACACACTTACACTGGGGTAACCTTAATTGATTTTGTGCATTGATGGAACTGACACTGGTGCCCAGAGCAGATGGACAGCCAGCTATTCTGGGGTCACTGCTGTAGTAGGTGCCATTGCAGCACTTGGTTACTAGGTGGCAGAAGAATCAATCAGAAATCTATCCAAGGATAGAACATGATGTGACTTGATGAATGCCTTGTATTCAAAAGCTTGTTTAACTCTATCTCAATGATGCAGTTGGTCCAATGAAAGATATCACCATAAGAAAACCTTGACTCACACAGGAGTAGGAGCAGATATGTGGGGTACAATAGAAACCAGATCCTTTGCATGGTCTGCCCTCCCTGCAGAGCTGGGGGTACATGTAGTCACAGCAAACAGCTGTGTGAGACCATGGAAGTGTTCTGGCTCTTTGCTTGCTGCAGTTTTTCTGTCAAAGAGCATGGATTCTCTGATCAGCTGTGTGGGACTCGCTGAGAAGCTCCAACTGAACATACAAGCAGCACCCTTTGAAGCGTAAGCCACGGTAAGGTCTATAGACAAAACCCCATTAAACAAAGTCCTCATCACCATGTAGGTCCTGGGATAAAAAAAGGGAGGATCCCTTTGGTTCTGGAGGGTCTGGAAAACAACAAACATGCAATTCAATGCTGCCACATGCAGAGTAATTTTTCTGGATTAGACTAGCATTTACCTGTCTGTACTGATCTTCATTTGCAAACCCTCTAACTGTTTCATATTCTCCTGGTATAGAGAAGCTGGGACTATGCAGGCAACTCTGGTTTCAGCACTATCCTCATCCTTCCAATGCCACCACTTACCAAGAAGCCTGCTGCTTGTTTTTCACTCTTCCAAATGTTTCTCTGGGGATCAGGTTGGGTTTGAGCTACAAAATTTGCATCCAGACCTTGAATCTGAAGAGTAGAGGTAGGTCTGGCACCAGCTAGTGTCAGAAATGATACCTTTCTGATATACTTGCATTCCTTTTTTTCTCTTTTCTTTTTCTTGGGCCCTTTCTCCAGGTGCCAGCCTTCATCCCCAGGAAAACAGAGTCCTATTATAGCTATGTAAGTCTCACATCTCACAGCTCCCTTTCCTCCCACAACCTAGAGACCTCTGTTCCAGCCTCACTAAGGAGGGAGAAAGAGATGTAAAGGAGAATGGGGGGAGAGAAGATAGAGAAAGAGGAGCAGAAGGAAGGAGAAGGAAAGCAAAGGTGTGCAGACATAGGGACACAGGGTAAGGGACATGTGGGACCTGAAAAGGGGTTTGGAAAGGAGAGGAAGAAATGGATGAGGGGAAGAAGGGGAAGATGAAAGGGCAAGTGAGATTTTCTTTATCTATCATCTCTGGAGATTGTAGGAGGGAAAGGGACAGAAAAGACCACCCCCATCCCCCACAAAAAAAAGTGGCCTAGATGCCTAAGTCACCCTACTGAGATGGCATGTTTCCTTGCATCTGGAAGGCAGAGGAGGAAGTGGCCTTTGTACACGTCCTGATCCACAGTGGGGACACAGTGAGTTTTGAGAGCCGCAAGAAGGTGCTGGTGAGGGACCAGAAAGAGATGCTCCTCATACAAACAGACAAGCCCTTCTACAAACCTGGGGAGACAGGTATGAGCAATGGGACAGGCAGGACCAAGAAGAGGGGATGTGGTAGCTGTCTTCCTCTGGGGATGGTTCCTGTGAAATGCTAGCCTACCCCACCTCACAGGTGAAAGTCAGATCTATTAGTCACCAGGTGCAGAAGGGAGCATATGGGTGGAGAGCGGTTTATTTTCTGAACCAGTGGTGACCCTATCATCCCCACATGCTGCTCAAGGGGGACTACCTTTTGAATAAGACCTGAAACCAAGGCCAGGACTCCCTGCTCCTTGGGTCTCTGAAAAATCCCTTTCAAATTTGAAAAGAATATTCCTCATTTGACAGCAGAGCCCCTTTTTGCTGGGCTGTGTACACACATGAACACCCACCAACTCATCCTCAGGCCATAAGCAGGGGCACAAGGGGATGCCGGAGCATGGGAAGGGAGCTGTATACTCCTCCTAGAGCCCGTCCCAGCTGGAGTGACTCATTGCATATTCTTGTTCCCTGCAGTGAAATTTCGCATTGTGAGCCTTGATGAGGAGTTTAAGGCCATCGACGAAGTGGTGAGTGTCTTTTCACTTTTCCATGAGGCAGGGGCCAGTAGCATACTACCCCCAGGCAGAGTATGTGGGGCAATCATCATGCTCCTCCCTGCAGTAAGCAAGGTCAGGGAGGATACAGTGAGGTCTCTGTAAGGAACACATCCACGGTTGTCACCTCTCCAGCTCTTGCAGTCCCTCTGAGATAGAAGTGTGGCTGCTGTAGAAACCTGGGTGTTTAGTTGGGGAGTGTTGAGACCTGAGCTCAGAGGCAGGACCTGCTGAAGTGGAAGCTGAGACCTGTATAATGGTGATCTCATTTCTCTCTTGTGTTTCACAGTACCCGCTTGTGCAGCTGCTGGTGCGTGACCTCTTGGACCTGTCTTCTCTGCTCCACATTGTCACTGACACTGCTGGAGTGCACCTCATCTCCTGGCTATAGCCTGCCCCGCTTCCCTTCCCCTGAACTGTTACCAGCAATTAATGGTTCTGGGGGAGGGGGAGGCAGGCAGGGGGTGACAGGTAGCTGCTAAAAAAGCAAGAGATGGGAGACTCAGGTTGGGCTGGGGGCCCTCAGGCACAGAGCAAGGATGTGACTCTTGGCATGGTGCTCCATGCTCGCTTTGAGCATGTGTATGGGGCTGAGCCCCTGTTCATGCATAAACACATGTGACCATGACTGTCCATTCCTGTATAGGATCCCAATAAAAATCGTATCAGCCAGTGGCTAGATGTGAAGCCAAGGCAAGGGATTATGGATTTGTCCTTCCCATTGGCCTCTGAAGTAGCTCCGGGGACATATGCCATCAGACTGGATGAAGAGGAAATTACAGATGACACGACACGCTAGGACTATTCACGGTGGAGGAATATGGTGAGTACTAGATGGAGGGGAGGGGGACAGGGGAGACTGCATTAGGGTGTGTAGGGTTGTTCATTAGATTTTGCCATTTGAGAATTACTGTCCCTGCCTCCCCGCAACCCCACCTCCATCCTGAGGTCTTGGTCCCCACTGTGCTCCATCTCAAGCCCCCTCTCACTGGCCCATACTACACTCTCCTAGGGCACCCTCACCTTGCTTTGGAGGAAGAAAGGAAAACGTAGCCCCATTATTCTGTCATCTTTGAGCTTCAGCTACACGCAAGTCCCTGTGCCCAGACCCCTGCCGCAGGTCCTGCCCCTGTGCCCCTGTGCTCCAGGCTCTCCCCAGCCCTCCTGGGGAATCAAGCCTTGAATTCATTCAGTCATAGGGTCCCTCTTCACATCAGTAATGCTTCTTGCATCTGAAGGAACCCTGCTTGGTTGTACTGAGGTAGAAATGAGCCCAGGTTTATGCAGGCCTGGGTCCCCTGGCCTCTCTCTCCATACACACTGCTCTCTCAATGCTGCCCTTGCCCTACGGTAAATGGGATTGAGTTTAGGATGTGTCCACATTGGACATGGTAAGGAGCAACATGGTGAGGCACAGCACCTCTGCCCTATGGGTGCTATCCCCTGAAATGGTTCTGGGGAAGGGGAGGCAAGCAGCAGCTGACAGGTAGATGTCAAAAAAGAAAGAGATGGGAGACGCAGAATGGGCTGGGGACCCTCAGGCACAGAGTGAGGATGTGACTCTTGTCATGGTGCTCCATGCTTGCTCTGAGTATGGGGCATGAGCATGGTGCTGGACATGAGCCCTCAGGACATTTGAGCCAGCCCCAGAGCTTATTCGTATATGCCAGCCTTGCTCTGAGGAAGCTACATTATATCCACATCTGGAGTATGTGTGGGGCACTTTAGAGAAGTGCCCCAAGGCAGCCCACAGCTGGCTTAGATATACCATTAGTCTCCCAGCCCATCCATCCAGTGCCATACTAGGGTCTCAGAAGCTGTGTCAGGGAAAAAAGGTGAGTTCACTTCTTGGGACTCTTCCCTGAACCCATCCTCCTACCTCCGTTTATAGAGCTGCCAAAATTTGAGCTGGTATATGAGGTCCCAGACCTGATTAACACTGCAGTTAAGGAGTTCCAGGTCAAAGCCTGTGGCAGGTGAGTGAAACTGCCTTGTCTCACAAGCCGCAGTCCCACCCTGGACATTGGCTTCCTTCCACCACCCCTCTGGCAGCAGAGTAATGACCACTTTTCTTCCATTGCTTCTCTGCTCCCTGTGGCTTGGGGACCCTACTACAGCAGGAAGCAGACTCCTCCCAATGCCACCAGGATGGGCATAGACCTCAGTTGCCCCTTTCCTACAGAACCTATGCCTACGCAGAGCAGGTGGAATGGGCAGTGCGGTGACTCTGAAGGCCAAACACCCAGCAGAGATCTGAAGGGAACCATTCCTGTCCCTGTTCCTTGTTTAAAGAGTGTGCTGAGACCAAGGGTGCTGAGACTGGTTTCACCTTCTCCCTGAGCACAGGCGCCTGTTCCCTTCACTCTCTTCTGTTGCTGAGATGTCTGGTCCCCCCTGGGGGTGTCTTCTCCCACTTTAACCCAGGTACACCTATGGCAAGCCTGTCCAGGGGGAATTAGAGGTCAATCTGACTCGTGTTATAGATCCTTTTGCAGAAACGGAAAACACAACACTCTCTCCCATCAGGAATTTAAGAGACAGGTGAGCAGATGGGGATGGGGAGGGAAGGGGGTGAGTCATTGGCTGAAATAAACCATCCATCCAAGTGTTCTGCCTCTGCCCCTTCTAACATGCCCTTCTTCAACTGTCATGGCATCCTGCTTCCTGTCTCCTGCCACAGCGGGTCAGACCAGGCATCCAATCTGCTCATGACCCTGCTGCTGGAATTACCTTGGTAACACATTGGCCTGGGGACACCCAGCTCCCAGATAAGAAGTCCAGGTGCTTTGGGGAAAAGTGGAGGGCCTCCCCACTCTCTGACCCACAGTGACAAAGGTGGCCCTTTAGCACAGTCTGTAAAGATGCCCATTGCTGGGTGCTTCAAGGAGGAACACAAATTATCCATGTGCACCAATCTTCTCCCAGACACCCCAAATCCAGTTCTACAAGCCACAAGAGGGCTGTCCTTAGTATGGCAGCTACATACTCAAAGCTGAGACTTGGAAATCCAGCTGGGTCTCTGCATCTTGTGCAATACAAGTGGCAGTAATAAGGCACCAGTCAGGACTCAGGAATCATTTTGGCCCCAAAGCACAAGGCAGACTAGAGGCTTGTGCCCTTTCACAGAACTGTACAGGTTCTGCAGGACTCATGGGAGTAAAACTCTGTGCATTGGATGTGGACCAAAACATTAGCACTCTTTGACTACCTTCTTCACATCTGCAGGACACAACATAGCCCTAGAGAGGCACGAGGGACCTATGGACTGAGGGTTACACACTTTGTTATTTAGGTAGATGGAGCTATGAGCCTAGTCAGGCCCCTTATCCTCACTTTCACCAGGCTCCTGAAGCTTTGACCCTCACCCCAACTCTGGGCAAGTCTCTGGACCCCAAGATGGGCCTGGGGGCAGTGGGTAGAGCTGGAGGAGATACCCATCAGGTTGGGAAATGGTATCAAAACATACATCCTAACTTCACTCCTAACATTTGCCCCTATGTCCAGGGTGTTTTCCATAGAAGTTAGGCTTTCCTGGTTCTTCTGCTGTCCTCAGAAGGAACACTAGCATTCTGTCAATGAGGCCTAGAACAATACCTGACTCTTTGGAGCTTATCAGCTACACTTCTCAGACATTATCTCATTACATGGAGAAACACTATTGGACTGATTGGAAGTCTTCACTTTATCTGGCCGACTACTGACAGCAAGGAGGATGCACTGCCACCTCAAGTGGCAGGATACTGTGTCTCACACCTGCAGCAGTTGGGTTTAGTCCCATCTCCCTCCATGAGTGGATGCGATGTACCTAATCACTGCACTGTTTATCTGCTCTGTGTGGGGATGCTGCCAGTCAAGTCAATATGACTCTAAGGTTTCCCTTCACTAAGAAAGATGTCCACCATGGGTTTGATAAGATGTACAGCATCTAAAGACTTAGGAGCTGGATGGAAGGATGTTGAACATTGGGCAACATCTGCAGATTGCTGCCCTACTCAATCTGTGCTCTTTTTCTTTTCTTCGGTCCACCTCAACATCTACAGACAGACAAGAGTGGTTGTTCCACTTTTACAGTGGATACAGTGGATCTAGCACTGGCCAACCCTGGCTACCAGAAATTGTTGGCAATTTCATTCAAGCTGCAAGAAGAAGCAACAGGTACCAGTGGGGAGGGAAACACTGTCTCCTCGCATCTGCTGGCTTCTGCTGCTCTCCTCCTGGGAAACCCCTGACTGATCGCTTTCTTGTTTGGTGGTCCCATCCCCCTTCATTCCCCCAACCAGTGCAGGTAACTTTTTAAACTTCAGATCTTTAAAGTCAAGGAATTTCACTGAGATTTAGTTTTAGTGTCTTTCAGGTATCCGCACTTTCTACCAGACCCCTGGGCTACACCACTTCCTCCCACTTGTCTCCAATTGCCAGAGTTCATATTTTCCGCCAAGATTCTCTAGTACTGGAGTGCCCAACCAGCCACTACTGTCAGCTGCACAAACAGCATCTCTCCGTCACTCAGTGCACCTTAGCCTGCCATGGAATATATAGCAACCCATCCTTGCTGCCCCCAGTCAGCCACTGAGCCTTGTCCACAGCATTACATACCTACAGCAATGTCCACAGCATTGGACTCTAGGTATATCTACACTGGCCTTGCACTGCTCTCAAGGCTGCCTCTTAAAAATAAGCCTTAACCAACTGCACTCTCTAAACCCAGTAATGGGGCCATGAGGCTGTTCCAGGGCTTCCCCCACCCTGCATTGCTCTAGAGCTCACCATCCATTGGGATTTCCAGAAATCCCTACCCTAAGCACTACCCCACTTCCTCTGCTTGCTGGTGTTTTTGATTCCCACATTACTTCCTATTTGGCTCTCCAAGATGCTGCCACTAAAATGATATCTCTCACCCTGTTGATCTGACCAATGTATTGAGTTCTGATCCCAGCTCCAACACCTCCCCCCTTGCTCTCTGCACTGGATTCTAGCTTCTCCCTCTTTCCTACAGGGCCGGTATAGCTCTATCCCAGCCTGCAACTCAGAAAGCATCTCTTATTGCATCCCTTTTGCACTGCCCCAACCATGCTCTGTGTCTTTTGCATTTGTCACCATGCATTTCTCTGCACTGCCCTGTGTTTAGGGAATGTTGTTTCATACCCAGTCTGGGAGGAACCCACACAGCCCCTGCTTAGATGTCCCCTAAAGAACTTTCTTGTGGTGTGTGAGACCTGTAAACACAAGCCTTTATAGGCCCCTGTAAATACAAGCCTTCACTGGGAGGGAACAAATGGGTGAGTCGACAGAGCTGAATGTATTCACTATCCAAACACCTTTCCCTGGCTCTCCAACTGCACAGTGACAGACTGGAATAGACTGGCTCAGTGGTCATGACCACAACTGCCTGCTCCATTCCTGGCAGGCAGGAGAGATGCTCCTCTGGACCTAGTGGTAGGTGTTGCCATGGAAGGCATTGGGTTTGTCACCTACTCCTGAGTCTTAGTACCAGACAGATGCATTTGCCGTTTGGACTGTCAGCTCCTTAAACCAAATGGTTACCTTGACTTTGTGTCTGCTACAGTGTTTAACAAATACCTCATCTCTGCTCAGGAGCCACAATCTGGGAAAATGCCAACACCCGCATCACTTCGGAGGAAGTACTTATGGAATTTGTTGATTTCAATCCATTCTACAAACCTGGATTCCCATATACAGGCAAGGTAATGTCCACTGCCCTCTCTGTCCCAGGGGAGCCTCCCCTCTTTATAGCTTGGAAGCAAGCATAGAGGAAGGGAGAGATTAATGCTGGGAATAAACTATAGGCCCAGTTCTCAGCTGCCCTAAAATGGTGGGCTCTTATTAAAGTCAATGGAGCTATGCTGATTTACACCAGCTGAAAATCAGGCTGTGTGTGTCCAGCCTCCTCAGAGATTACTGAGGCTGAAGACTTCAGCAGATGAGTCCTGTGGCCAGACCTGGTTTCTGGAGGCCTTGTGGGTGCTTCTCTCTGCATTCACAGACAGCAATGTCATCTTCAGCTCCTAAACTCTTCACTCCTGCAAGCATGCAGGAGAGGGCATTCTCTTTGTAATCCCTTCTGCATGTTAAAGCAGGTCTGATATACGTGACTGCACAGTCATTATGATAGTCCCCGCAGGGAGCCCCGCTTCTGATGCTAGCACCCCAACAGGGAGCTGGAGAGCACCATGCTGCCAGGAGTGGAGAGAATGAGTGTTGAGAAGGTGATCTCCCCTCTAGAGCTACACTGTTCCAAGAGCCCTAGTGCGGTCTAGAAGGAGCTGGGCTGCCTGAGTTTTAGACAAGATGTGAAATTACAGCCTTGGCCTTTAAAGCACCTGTACCACTGCTCAAGGGCACAGATGTGTTCATTGCAGTATCCAGGGGAATTACCTTTCTCCTCCCTAAGATTCCCTGAGTCATAGCTGGATGAATTTTTTTTAAGATCATTGTGTATTGCTGCTCTTAAATAGCTGCTGATATTTTTCAATACTGGTCATTAGGATCTCTGTATCCTGTCTGTCACTTATAAAGCACTTCAGAGTGCCTGGCCAGAAAGGTTTTACAACTGCGTTCAGCATAAGAAGCCATCCGATTTCCAAACTGCAATGCACAGTGAGTAGGAGAAAAGGAGACAATCATTTCACTTTCTTCTCTACAGATGCATTGTAGCATCGATGAATCTCCCCTCCAGAACAAAACTGTTTACCTGACTGTGGACGTCAATGATGTGGAGACCCTTTGGTCATATGTCACAGATGAGAACGGTGATGCCTATTTCATGCTAAACACAACCCACTGGAATGACACTCTGGTTTCTCTGAGGGTGAGTCCTGTGGTTAGACAGAAGTGGAATCAATGTCAGAATCAGTAAAGACATGAAGGGACAGAATAGAGAACAGGAGGCTCTGGGGTTTTGGAACTGAACTTTTGACTTCTCATGCTAAGTGCTACTCCCTTGGCCTGTGTTGACCAGGAAGAGTTGCAACTTTAGCTCAGCCACTCACCAAAAGTCTCAAAAGTGGAAGCACTTCCTTGCATGAGAGGAAACTCTTTGTTTTCCATCTCCTGCACAGCTTCCTGTTTGCCTTCTCTTACTATAACCCTGCCTCTGGATGCTTTCCCTATATTTCTTAGAATACACCTTAACACTTACCTACCTTTAGCTGGTATGGTACCAGCATTCCAGAGGTATAATGCCCCCAAACCTGTTTCCTTTGCTCCTCTACTAGCCACAACCTGAAAGAGAGATTAGAACCAGCACTTCAGAGCAGGAGGACTCCATAGCTTTATCCCTGATTCCCTGACCCATCTTGCTCCCCAGCTCTGTGGCTGAACTGGAACCAATGCCTTACAGGCAAAACCGCACAGACTGTTCCCAGTAGCAGCATTCTAGACATAGTTTCATAGTTGGTAGGGTCGGAAGGGACCGGAGCAGATCATCTAATCCGACCCCTTGCCATGGGCAGGAAAGAATACTGGGGTCAAATGACCCCAGCTAGGTGGCTGTCTAGCCTCTTTTTGAAGACCCCCAGGGTAGGGGTGAGCACCACTTCCCTTGGAAGTTGGTTCCAGCTCCTAGCCACCCTGACAGTGAAGTAGTGCCTCCTCATATCTAGCCTGAATCTACTCTCAGTCAACTTATGGCCATTGTTCCTTGTTACCCCTGGTTGTGCTCAGGGGAACAGGGACTCTCCCATTGCCTGCTGGTTCCCCTTGGCAAGTTTATAGGCAGTCACCAGTTCCCCTCTCAGCCTTCTTTTGTGGAGACTGAACAGTTTCAGGTCCCTTAGCCTCTCCTCGTAGGGCCTGCCCTGCTGCCCCCTAATCATGTGAGTGGCCCTCCGCAGGACCCTCAATGCGGTCCATGTCCCTCCTGAAGTGCGACGCTCAGAACTGGATGCAGTACTCCAACTGTGGCCTGACCAATGTTGCATAGAGGGGGAGGTTCACCTCCTTGGACCTGCTCGTGATGCATCTGTGGATGCATGACAAGGTGCGATTAGCCTTTCTGACTGCGTCCCCACATTGGCGGCCCATATTCATCTTGGAATCAATAATGACTCCAAGATCCTTTTCTGCCTCTGTGCTGATGAGAAGGGAGTTCCCCAGACTGTAGGTATGCTGCTGGTTCTTCTTCCCCAGGTGCAACACCTTGCACTTGCCCATGTTGAAACCCATCCTATTCTCATCCGCCCACCTCTGTAACCTGTCAAAATCTAGTTGTAGCCTGTCCCTCTCTTTTAGTGTGCTCACTTCTCCACACATCTTATTGTCATCTGTGAACTTGAACAAGGTGCTTTTCACCTCCTCGTCCAAATCGCCGATGAAGATATTGAACAGTGCGGGCCCAAGGACCGAGCTCTGGGGAACCCCACTGCCCACATCCCTCCAAGTCGAAAATGACCCATCTACCACCACTCTCTGGGTGTGGCCCTCCAGCTAATTTGCAACCCATCTGACTGTGTAGGTGTTGACACCACAGTCACCTAATTTTTTAATGAGGATCGGGTAAGAGACAGTGTTGAAAACCTTCCTAAATTCCAGGAAGACTATGTCCACCGCGACACCTGCTTTTGTGACCTGGTCATAGAAGGCCACCAGGTTGGTCTGACAGGACCTGCCTCTAATGAACCCATGTTGGTTGCCCCTAAGCATAATCTCCCCTGCTGGTCCCTTGCAGATGTGCACCTGGATAATTTTTTCAAAGTGCTTCCCCAGGACCGAGGTAAGACTAACAGGCCTATAGTTTCCTGGATCCTCTTTCCTCCCTTTTTTGAAAATGGGGACCACATTGGCCCTTTTCCAGTCATCAGGCACCTCGCCAGAGCACAACGAGTGCTCATAAAGCTGTGCCAGGGGTCCCGCAATGACCTCTGCCAATTCCCTAAGCACTCTGGGGTCGAGATTGTTAGGACCTGCTGATTTGAACATGTCTAGTCCCACCAGAAGTTCCCTGATGAGGTCCTCACTGATCCTGGGCCTGGCTGCACCTCCCCTGGGTCCGTCTGGATTCCCAGTGTGGGGGATACCCTGGTCCCCGCTCAGAAAAATGGAAGCAAAGAATCTGTTAAAGAGGATAGCTTTGTTATCGGGTGCTACCACCAGATTACCAAGCATGTCCTGCAGAGGCCCCACATTATTTGGTACCTTCTTTTTACCCCTATGTATTTAAAAAAGGACTTCTTGTTATCTTTGATCTGGGTCACTAGTCCCAGTTCCATCTCTGCCTTAGCCTTCCTAGCAGCCACCCTACAATCTTGAGCCAAGGAGGTATAATCCTCCCTGGTGATGGCCCCTCCCTTCCATTGGGTGTACACCTCCTTTTTGGCTTTGAGACGTTCCTGGATGCTTTTGGTGAGCCATGGAGGCTTTTAAGTGCTATTGCCCCCTTTTATCCTCATGGGGATTGTCACCCTTTGGGCTTGGAGGATCGTCTCCTTAAGGAATGACCACTCCTCTTAGACTCCCAACTCCCCTCCCCTCCGGGACCTCAGTGCCTCCCCGACTAGTCTCCTTACCTCATTGAAATCAGCCCTCCTGAAGTCCAGGGCTGCTGCCTTGCTGCACGCCTTTGACACCCTGAGGTGGATGGCAAATTCCAGTAGGCAATGATCGCTGTTGCGCAGGTGGTCGAGCACCTGCAGTCTCCTCACCAGGTCATCGCCTGTGGCCAGGACCCGGTCCAACAAGGCATTTCCCCTGGTGGGACTGTGCACCTCCTGGGTTAGGTGGAGGTCCTGTAACTCGGCTAGGAACCTATGTGAGTGGTCAGACCCGGCTGACTGCTCCTCCCAGCAGATGTCCGGATAGTTTAGATCATCCATGATGACCACGTCCCTTGACTTGACTGTCTCCACAAGCTGACCTGAGAATTCCTGGTCCAGCTCTTCTCCCTGGTTGGGGGGCCTGTAGCAGACCCCCACTGTTAGGTCCCTTTCCCCCCAACTCCCTTGCATTCTGACCCAGAGCACTTCAGTCTGTCCTTCCTCTGACCCAGTGCTGTTTGTTGAGGATGTGTATTGCTCTTTGATGTAGAGCGCCACACCGCCACTTTTCTCCCTGTTCTATCCCTCCTGTACAGCCTATAGCCCTTGATGTTTACCACCCAGTTGTGCGTTGGATCCCAACAAATTTCAGTGAGCCCCACCATGTTTGGGTTTGTGTTAGCTAGCAGGAGGGCAAGTTCCTCCTGCTTGTTCCCCATACTGCGAGCATTAGTGTAGAGGCATTTAAGGCTTCCTGAGGGTGTGTGCGCCTCCCCACCAATCTCTGGACTGTCCGGGCCCCTGTCTCTTACCTGGGTATTTCTTGTGCTCGTCGCCTGACTTGGCTGGGCTGTCCTTGTGGGTGTCTCTTGGTTTGGTGTTCTGTTGCTCCCTTTGTCCTCATCCTCCCCCTCCCCCTACATGCCTAGTTTAAAGCTCACCGGAGGAGATCAGCCAGCCTGGAAGAGAATACACGCTTATCTTTGGGGGAGAGGTGAAGCCCATCCCCGCCACAGGGAGTACCATGTGCTCTGCAGCAGGCTGCCATCATCCATAGCTAGGTCTAGTTCCTACAATGTGTTGGGGCAGAAGTCTGTCACTATCATGGCATTTGCAGAGATATATATTTTTAAAACAGAAGTTTTTCTGGGTGTGAAATATAAGGGTAAAACATACAGCTCGAGCAGTCACCTGTATTCTGCACTAAAGTATTTGTTTCAGCTCATGTTACACTGCTCTGAAATGCCCAATTTAAATGGGTTGCAAATTTTGGCACCAATATCATCTAACTGCTTCTCAGAGGTTTGGATTTTGGACAGGGGAGAGAGGAAATTAGGGGGTTGGGCATCTGAGAAGGCAGAGAGGAGGAGAGGGAGATAGGTGGACAGGGCATAGAGGTCATTGGGGTTATGGGAAAAGGACATTAAAAGAGCATTTCTGCTAAAAATGTCAGCAGTGAGAGGGTTAACAAAAATTGCCAATTGTTTTTCTGTTCTAGCCTCAACACACAGTTGAAAAGCAGGGGCTGTCTCCATTTCCTGGAGGCCTATTGCTTATAGATTTCATAGACATTAGGGCTGGAAGGGACCTCGGAAGATCATCAGGGTGGTGGACTTCACTTTACTGATTGCATTTAGTTCATGTATTTAAAGGTTTTTTGGCAAGTATGAGCATTAAAGACACAATTGAAAGCAAAGAGGAAGCTTGTGGTTCTGTACCCAGGGTAGATTCAGCTGCAAGTTCTGAAGATGGGCATTGCAAGGGGCCTGCCCACATGCTACAGGGACAATGTGTCTATCATGCACCACTGTTAGGGACCAGGATGTAGGTGGGTGGCCTAATGGTTAAGCCACTGAAGGAAGGCAGGGGCAGAAGAGCCAAAATGCCAGTTCCAGAGGGAAAGCCAGAGGCAGAGTCCACAACACAGTCCAGGCTCACGGTCCAGGAATCAGATTTTGAGTTACTGGGTCCAAGAGACAATCCACAGATCAAAGTCCAAGAATAGAACCAAGCGCTGTCAGGAACCAGAAAAGCCAGAGAGCTCAGGGACCAGGAGGCTTACCACAGCACACAGCGATCAAAACTGTCAGCTGGCCTGAAATCTGCTTCCACAGCTGGGGCTAAATGGGTGGGTGGTGCTTCCAGCAGCAAATGAAGAAACTGGCCAGTTAATTAGCTGGAGCAGAGCTTGGCAACCAGAGACTGAAGGCAGGTATGGTCACCTAGGGCTTTAAGTCAGGCTGGGGCTGCTTTATTAGGGTCCCTGATGACTGCATTCATATGGTTGTGTGCTACCTGGCGTTGACCCCCTTGCTGCACATCTGTGTGCTTAAGGGCAGGTATGCCATCAGGAACTTCACCCAGGAGGACAGCTCCAAGGCTGCTATGGGGTTCCACGATGCTTTCAACTGGCTGAGACCCTTCTACTCCGAGAGCAGCAGTTTTCTGGAGATCCATTATGTGAAAGAGGAGCTGCCCTGTGGCCAGGAGCCTGAGTTGCAGGTGGAATACATCCTTGACCAGAGCAAGCTGGGCCCTGGGGCCAATCACGTGGATTTCTATTTCTTTGTGAGTGCCCAGGACAGTCAGGGCATGTGATATTCACATATCACATGTGATATGTGAATATCACATGTGATACCCTGCTATTTAGCGGGTATACCCGAGGCATCACCAGGCAACTCCATGCCCTGGGTAGTGGCAGTGCCTGTGGCAGTGGTGGCTGCAATGCTGCCAGCAGTGTTGATGTGACCAGCTGCCAGCTGTGGCAGTAGCTATTTTTGCCCCCCTCCCTGCCCCCCTCCCTGCCTCAACACATGTACCTCAAAGGTGGTGACCAGAGCTACTGCCCTGTTTTCTCCCCCTCAGTTTTGCTACTGGTACATTTTGCTGTGGATCCTAGAGGCCTACAGTGGAGGGAGGTCAGGCAATACACCAGTTTGCAGGTGCCATTTTGTACCTGTCTTTTGTTGGTGCCTCCCAATTAGCATGTTAGCGTGGCTCTGAAGTGTCTTTTACCATACTCCTATCCCCCCTAGCATTTGATAGCCATCCTAGCTCAATGGGTTAGGAATAACTCAAGCCAGGCTTGGATGACCATTTCTTTTCCATGGTCACCAGCTTGCTGTTTCCCCAAGGGCAGCTCTGGAGGGCAAGACTAATTTTGAGAATGCAGACGGCCTTGCCCTGGCCATCCCAGGGGACCAGTTTCTCAGAGGTGAACTCCACAGTATTTGGAGCAACACTGGCCTGTAGACTGAAAAGGACCTCTCACTTCAGGGCAACCAGTTGTTCTTGGTCACTAGCCAATGTGCCCAAGCCTATCCCAGCTCAGTAACCATGTCCCTGCTCCAGATCTCCTTCTATGCTCCTGCGCTACCAGGGCAGCACGTGACCCTTGCCTCTGTTAGGCATTGCTAGTTCTATGTTTTTTCTCATCTGGCTTCACATCCAAACAACTGTAGCACCCTGGCCTCTGACTGGCTGTTTTCTTTCTGCTCCAGGTCGTATCAAAAGGTAGGATTGTCTTCAATGGACAGAAGCAGGTGCCAGTTGGCCAGGATGAAAGTAAGTAGGAAAACACAAGGTGGATCACACACAAACTTCACAGGAGTCCCTGTTCCAAGTCAAGCTATTGGGCCAGCTCTTTCTGGGATGTAGCCTTCTCCTTTGCCAGGTCTTCACCTTGTTCAATGTCCCATCTCCTATTTTGTTGTCTCCAGATTGGTGTCCTGCCTCACCACTGTGGCCAGTGGCAGACACTTCATAAGGAGGCAGAAAACCCACGTGACTCACCTACTTGTACAATGCCATGCTACAAGGGTGGAATATTTTCTTGCCCCATGAGGTGTTTGATAGCTAGGGAAGCATTTATCACTGTAGATATTCTTGGCCACAGCAGGAACTATTCTCACTAGCAGGGGCCAGGAAGCAACTTTTTTTGCTCATGAATGCAATGGGCCTTTGATAGGCTTTCTGCCTTTCTTTGAAGCACTGAGATGTTGATCACTGCTGAGGCTTAGGGTTTTAACAGGGTTACACTGTGTCTGCTACTTCTTAGAAAACTCAGAGGTTCCTAGAGTGTCTTGCTCCTCTGCTCAAGGCTATACGTATGGCCAAATTTGGTGCCAGGAAGTAATTTTTCCCCTCAGACAACTTGGCCACAGATCTTGGGCATTTTTGTCTTCCATTGAGTATAGGGCCTAATCCTCTATCTTAGATTTTCCTAGAATATATTAACCACATGCTTCCCTGTTCCTGCAGAAGCAGAGCATTGGAGGTGTCCTCATCTCCCTGCTTGTATCTGTGGCATGCCATAGGGTGTTCTTGGTGTTTTGGGTATTGTGCCTCATAATTGTGTGAGGCGGTGGAAGGGGCACTGCCTGGGGGAATAGATCTGTGCTAACAGCAGCCTGCAAACACGGGACTAGATCTGATGGCCCAGGAGGCCACATTCAATTCAATGTCCCTGTGCCCCATTGTGATTCCTGCCATGCCATCTGCTTCAAGGGCATCCAGTGGCAGTGGGTTCCAGAAGTCAATTCCCTGATGTGCAGATTTAATTAAGTCTTTTACCTCCCTTGTGCAGCACTGAAGGGATCCTTCTCCTTGACCCTGCCCATCAGCATTGACTTGGCACCCTCCTCCCACCTTCTTGTTTATGCCATATTTGAAGATGGAGAGGTGACAGCAGACATGGAAACTTTCACAGTTCAGAAGTGCTTCAGAAATAAGGTGAGTATTACCCTACAGGGGTGGGAGGGGGTGAGAATTGTGGCTTGGATTGGATGGCCTGTGCTCTCAGCTCTAAAGTCCATTCATCCTTCTCTTTGTGTTTCCAACAGCTCCACCCACTCTCTCTGTCTCAGCATCCTTCCCTCTGCTCCTGTCACCGGTGCTCCATATCCCTAATTGGCTTGTGCACCTTTCTCCTTTGATAAACCCACATCCTGTTTCCTCTTCAGGTGTCACTGGCATTCTCCCAAGAGGAGGAACTCCCAGGCTCAAAAGTTGGTTTGCACCTGCAGGCCACTCCGGGCTCCCTGTGCTCTGTCCAGGCTGTGGACAAGAGTGTTCTCCTGACGAAAGACAGCCTCCTGACAGCAGATGTTGTAAGTAAGCCTGCCCCAACCCTGCCACCGGGGACCCATGTCCCCTCTGCACTCAGGAGGAAGCACAATGATGGGGAGAGGTCTACTTTGATGTCCTGGAACAGGGTGGTGCTTCTGAGAAGGAGGAAGCTGTGCTCTGCAGTGAGAGAGAGCACTGTTTTCCCTTCTAGAGCACTCAGAGATCCT
>NW_005842580.1:771332-786102 GCF_000455745.1 Alligator sinensis
AGGGAGCCTTGGCTAGTGGTTAAACAAAGAGGCTTGGGAGCCAGGACCTTTTTAGGGTCCTGTCCAGGTTTGGTACTGAGGCTGGAAACAATCAGTAGAGTCTGATCAGCTGTAGTGAAGCTGTGATGTATAACAGCCCAGCTGATTGTGCTCCACAGACATCTACAGACGTCACTAGGTGCCACGCTTTAACTTGGGGCATGTCTGCAAACAGAAGGAAAACCCCCACATGCCTCCAACCCCATGTTGGGGAGTGAGGGGACCCTTCTGCAGGGGATTTCTCCAGCAGGCACCTGCAAATGTGGAGGGGGGAAACTCTCAGAGGGTTCATGTCTGCAAGTACTTACAGATGCTCACCAGGGAAATCCCCTGCAGAGGGATTCCCCCAGTGTGTGCATCACTGCTGCACTCTGATGTGGGATGTGTCTTCAAACTTGCAGACATGCGCTCTGTGTCATGCTGAAGCTCTGTATTTCCTTGCTTACCAAGACCCATCCCCTAAGATCCCTGTAACATTTCTGTGTAAGCGGGGAAAGCAAGGTGGGCGTACCCAAGGCCTGACAAGCCTGATCCTGCCTGAGATTCCTAGGATGTGCAGGACCGGGCTTCTCGAGGCTTTGGTGCCCCTGCCCAGGGTGGCTGAAGAGTGCAGACGTCTGCAGGCTGCTCTGTTCTCCCGCCATAACTATACAGATGTTTCAGTTTATCACTGCCTTCTGTCACAGCCACAAATTTGAGCATTTGTGGCATGACAGGAAGTAGGGACATCTGCTTACTTTTGTTTTGTGCCACCATAAAAATGTTTATGGTGGAACAAATATGATGTCTGTTTTCTTCCTGAGTGTCTGTGTGACATAGGACCACAGGGCAGAGAAGGCTAATTCTAGCCTGTCATGTGGGTTGTGAGACTTAATTCACTGAGAACCTTTGAAAGGCCCTGGAGATGTGCAAAGGCTGGAGAGCATGGAAGGATAGACCTGACCGGCACGGGGTGTCAGATTCCAGGATGGGAGCCTGAGCCTGCTGCACAGGGCAAGTCCCATGTTGTGTTGAAGGACCAGTGCTTTTGCATTGCTGAAAGCTGCGGCTAGTCAGGATTTCTTGGGGGAAACAGATGGGAGGCTCAGAGCACCCCTAGTAAACTCTAGTCACATCATGCATCATAGCTGTTTAATTGCCCATATAAACAAAACAAAAGATGTAAACAGCTGATACGCTGTATCAGCTGGCTCCTTCCAGAAGTCCCAGGTATCGGCATTGTCTGTGTTCCCCCCTCTCCAGCAGCCTAGGTTTACAGGGACTCTGCTCCTTGCAGGGTTCAGGGCCAGACAAACCCCACTGACTGAGGATCTGAGTTCCACCCCTTCTGATCATGTGCTCCTCTGACAAGCTACAGGTATGCCCCCTTAGTTAAGTGGTGCCAAACCTTTGGATGAGTGGTGCCAGGCCAGTCCACAAGCCAGATCTGGTCCATGGACCTGATCCAGTGCATGTTGTTGGCCCAGCTGGGTCCTGATCCCTCCAAGTGGGAGCCATTCAGATAGGGCCTGATCCAGCCATACAGGCCAACCTGGGCAGGACCTGCTCTCCCCATATGGGCCAACCTAGGAGGGACCCAGTCCCTCTGTGTAGTGTCAGTGCAGCCAAGGCCAATACAGACACATGGGGCTTGGATACTTGGTGGTCGGAGAGCCATGGTAGTGTTAATTGCCACCTCTCCCCCAGTGCCAAATGTCTGGATCTATGGGGAGCTCTGCAGGCTAGATGACATGGCTCCAGTAGCTGGATCAGGCCCACAGGCCAGGGGTTGAGCACTCCTGCCTTAGCTCAGTGAACAGCCTAATCTCATCTGCTGCAGTTTGCTCGGCTGAGCTGCAGCCAGTGCCCTCCTGTATGTTTGGAGCTCTACCTTTTTTGCCTCCTGAGATGCAGCCAACTTGCCACCCTGTAGCCCCTATTTTGACTTTCTCTTGACAGTTGACCTTCCCCTGGCTGCTTAATGTAGATCATGGCCCTAATACACCTAATACGGCAAATTGCACCCCTAGCTTCCAGTTCTCTCTCTCTTAAAGAAACAGGAGCCTGTTAAGTCCTACTTCTCATTGCTAGAGGACACGCATACATGCACACAAATGCATGCATGCATACACACACACACAGGCACACACAGACATATACACTTGGGGCCAGTATGTTACATTAGCCTCTGTCTTCCCACTGCAGGTGCATGACGAGTCCTACACCCCAACGTATTTGATTGCAGGGCGAGGATTCCCTTATCACCTGGAGGACTTCGAGCTGTACCCCTGCCTGCCTCCTGTCACTCCTCATCCCCCTACCCTTTGGAACAGACACCCCTTAATGGGGGCCCCCTGGTATCAAAGTGAAGCAGATGTGTATAGTCTCTTTAAGGTGAGTTTCTTCTTTACTCCTGCACTAGTCTCCTCCTCACCTTCTTCTGACCTGCTGTGTGGCCCAAAGCCATGTTCTTTGCAAGGGAAGCTCAAGATGCGCTGATTCAGGTCTCAGTTATTTGGGCAATGACTGTAATTCACTGCCGCAGACCGATGCACTCCTGATTTTGTACCACGAGAGAAAAAAATGTGTCCCAATTTTATCACATTTCTTTTTCCTCCACTTTTGCACACATTTTCCAGGGCTAAAAATGCAAACGAATGTGTGATTATGGATTCTACATGAATATACAGCATTTTAACACATCTCCTTTACCTGTAGCCCACTCATTACAATTTGTTGTGATAGTGGGTTTTCACAGTTTCCCCTTCCCTCATTTAATCATGTTTCTGTTAGAATTATAGAGAAGTAGGGCTGAAAGGGCCCTCAGGAGGTCCCAACTGGTCCAAGCCCCAGCTGAAGGCAGGATCATCTGTGACTACACCTTCCCAGCCAAGTGTCTATCTAACCTGTTCTTAGACCTTCCAGATGAAGCTTCTCTCTGGGTAGCCTGTTCCAGTGCTTAGCTACTCTCATAATCAGAAGGGTCTTCTTAATGGTGAACCTAAATTTTCCCTGATGGAGACCATTTCTCCTTGTTTGTCTTCTGCAGCTATGCAGAATACTCTACCACCATTCTTCAGATGTTTGAAGACTGTTATCAAATCCTGCTTCAGTCTTTTCTACCCCAAACTAAATCATTCTGGTTCTTTCAGCCTTTTCTGGTAAATCATGTTTCCTTGACTGCTAATCATTTTTATTGATCTCCACTAGACTCTTTTTAATATGTCCACATTTGTCTTGAAACGCAGGGCCCAAAACTGGATTACATAGTGATCTGCATTTTTTATTTTTATTTTTAAAAAAATTCCAGAAATTTTTCAGAGTTTATCTTCCAAACATAAAAACCAGGTTGAAATCAGAATAAAAGGAAGAAAAGGAAAAAAAATGGTTTAAATCAGGGAAAATAATAATACAGTCCCACGGCAATGAGGGAGGGAGGGACTAGAGTAAGGCTGGGACTAGGAAAGGGGTGGGGAGAGAGGTGTGAATGCAGCCTGTTGGCTGCTCCCAGGGCTGCAGCAGGAAGCAAAGTGGAGGGAACTATCAGTGGGTACAGGGTGGGGGGACATGGCTCTTGCTGCTATTCGCCCCCCAGAAGGGCTGTGGGCTGGGGGGGTGCGCTGGGCTCTTCCCAGGGGCTGCATGCCCCTGGATCTGCACTTGGGATGAGAGCAGGCTGCCATTGCAGGCTGGGGCAGGCACTGGGCTCTTCCCAGCACTCAGTCTGCTCTCACTGTAGCCTGCTGCCACTGCAGGCTGGGGCCGGCGGCGGCACTGGGCTCTTCCCAGTGCTCGGGGCAGGTGGCAGCCTGCTCTCATTCCATGCATGGATCCAGAGGCAGGCGCCCCCCGGGGAAGAGCCTGTTGCAGCCCCTCAGCCTGCAGCCCTCCTGGGGTGCACATAGCAGCAAGAGCCATCCCACCCATCCCCAAGCCCCGCACCCACTGACAGTTCCCCCCTCTTTGCTTTCTGCTGCAGCCCCAGGAGTGGCAGACGGGCTGTGTTCATGCTCCTCCCCCCTGCTGCAGCAACTTGCTGCTAGGCTGCCCTGGCGTTTGCGGGGAGGGGGGAATGGCACGGAGCTGGACACGGAGTGGGGGGCCTGACCCCGGCACCTCCCACCCCACCAAGGGTCAGAACCGGGAGCCCTGCACCCCTGGGCAGTGGCTCCAGCCCCATGGACCCATGCAGAGCGAACAGGTGCAGTGCCTGTTGCAGGGAGTGAGGCTGGGCTCTCCCGCCTGCACCCCCCAGTGGGGCTCACAGCTCCCAGCATCTAGGACAGGGCCACAGCCAGAGCCACTGGGGTGCAGCTGGGACCTGCCCACCACAGGAGCAATTCCTATGGCCCCTCCCGCCCCGTCCAGAGTCAGAGCTGAGAGCCCCATGCTCCCAGTCAGCAGCTCCAGCCACCCTCCCCTGGCCCCCGTGCAGCCACCACCACCTGTCACATGCCCCTGCTCCACATGCAGCCACCACCCCCTCCTCTCCTTTGCATCCAGCCAGAAACCTGTGCTTCAGGTAACCGACAGGTTTAGCTTACCGGCACCCCCATTCCCCGCTTGTTCCAATTAACAGGGATTTGAACTGAAAAATGGGTGTTAATTAGTAAAAACCAAATAACTTCAATAAAAAAATCAGGGAATTTATTGGTGAAAATCAGTAAAAAACGGAAATGTGGAACGTTATGGATACAGTACTCCAGGTGAGGCTTCACTAGAGCTGAACAGAATAGAAGAATCACCTCCCTTCACTTGCAAATAATGTTTCTGTTAATATAGGCCAGGATGCTACTGACTTTTTTGCAACAAAGCATGATGCTGGTTCATATGCTGCTTTCCCAGGTCCTTTTCTGCAGTTCTGTGGCCTAATCAGTCATTTACTCCTCAGTCTATATTTGTGCATATGACTGTTCCATCCTAAGGGAAGGACTTACTCATCATCCTTAATGAGCTCTATTGATTTATTTTGAACAAGTTATCCAGTTTATGAAGGTTATTTTGAATCCTAACCCCACCCTGCGGAGTGTCTGCAACTGCACCCAACATAATATTCTTTGTAAATTTGCTAAATGTGCACTCAATCTCAACTTCTAAATCATTAATCAAGATCCTAAACAACAACTGACAAAGGAGAGACCCCCTGGGAGCCCCACTTGATACCTTCTCTTGACCAGGCATGGAGCTATTTTGGTGACTACTCTTTGAATACAATGATCCAACCAGTCTACCTTATAGTACTTTCATTTAGATTGTATTTCTTTAGCTTATTAATGAGAATGTCATAGGAGACAGTGTCAAAAATCAAGTTATACCACATCCACTGCTCTCTGCACATCCACAGAGCCCATCACCTTGTCATAGAAGGAAATTAGGTTGGTCAGGCATAACTTTGGTGAAACTATGCTACCTGTTTCTGATCACCTTGGCTGCTTATACACATGTTCAAGGGTGGCGGGGAGGAGGACATTTTAATTAGAGTGGTTCCCAGAGAGTCGCTCTAATGAAAACACCTCATCGTCATGTGTGTTAAGCCCCCACATATTTAAAAGTAGCCACAGGACACTTTATCTAAACCCCATTTGATGAGATTTAGATAAAGTGCCCTCATGACCATTTAAAAATGTGTAGGGGCCTATAAACTTGATGGTGAGGCAATGCTGGAGCGCTCTAATTAGAACACACGGAGCAGACTCGATTAATCAAATCTGTTCCAATGCATCCTAATTAGAATGTAAACTAGCATGTGTATAGGCAGCCCTTGTTCTACTCAAGGTGCTTAGAACTAAATTCCTTGATAAACTGCCCCATGATCTTTCCACATGTTGAGGTCAGACTGACTGGTTTGTAATTCTCCTGATCCTCCTTTTTTCCCTTACTTAAAGATAGGCACTATAGTTGCCTTTTTTTGGAGTCCTCTAGGACCTGACCCATCCTCCATGAGTTCTCAAACATAATTATATAAGGCTGTAGTAATCCCAACTCTGTTCTATGGCTGTGAAGCTTGGGTGACCTATAGGAACCAGCTGAAAAGCCTAGAATGTCTTCACCAGGGCTACCTCCGGAAAATCCTTGGCATAAAGTGAGAGGATCATAATACAAATGGCAGTGTCCTTACTGATGGTAACACCACCAGAATAGAAGTGTTGTTTACTCAACATCAGCTGCAGTGGACAAGGCATTGTGTGTGCATGCCTGATGTACATTTACCAAAACAACTGCTCTACTCCCAATTCAACCAAGGACAAAGGACACTTAGGGGACGGAGAAAATGCTTCAAAGACACCCTCAAGGTGAACATTAAGAAGTGTGGCATTAACATCACAAATTTGGAAACACTCGCCCAGGACAGGGCTATATGATGATGCCTTGTGAGAGAAGGTACATCTTACTTTTAGGAAAGCCATCTCACCCTGAAGGCAGAAAAATGACAGAAATGGAAGGAAAGGAAACAAGACTGAGAAATCCATGATCCAACCTGCCCTTTAACCACAACCTGTGGTGTTTGTCGGTGTCTGTGGCTCTAGCATCAGCCTTCTTAGCCATCAGTGGACTCATCTACAACCCTTTACTTGACCCATGGGAGTGATCATCCTCAACCGTGAAGGATCACTGCTGCTGCCAACAACTGAATGGCTATTAAATTGCGTTAACCAATTCCTTTAGTACTCTAAGATGTACCCCATCTGACTCTGCTTACTTGAAAACATTCAGCTGCTTTAAGTAGTCCCAGACCTGTTCTCACACTGACCTCTTTCATGAAAACTTAAGTAAAAAAGGCATTACGTTTCACTCTTTTCTGACTCATCCATGACTAGGTTGCCTTCTGCATTTAGTAAGGGACCTCTGCTTTCCATGGTCTTCCTCTTACTTCATATTTGAAGAATGCTTTTTTTAAAATTGTCTTTTGTGTTCCTTCCTATTTGCAACTCAGTGCATTCCTTGACCTTCCTAATTTTCTCCCTCTAGACCCATAAGATATTCTTATACTCTTCCATAATAATATGACCAGGTTTCCATTTTTTGTAGGATTTCTTTTTGAGTTTGAACTTATTGACAAATTTACTTTCCGGCCAGACTGGTCTTCTGTTGCACTTCTATACTTCCTATCCTTTCTTTGCATTAGGATAGCTTGTTCTTTTGCATTAACAGAGCATCCTTAAAGTACAGTCAACTTTTCCCTCAGATTTGACCACCTGTTTCTGGAGATTATTCAAGTTTGCATTTCTGAAGTCCAGTATCTTCATTCTGCTACTCTTCTTGCTTCCTTCCCTTATGATCCTGAATCAGTTCCTGGTCACTGTTACCCAAGGTATATTCCTCTTTCACATTCTCAACCAATTCCTCTCTATTTGTGAGCTGCAAATTGAGAAGAACTTTTCCCCTAGTTTGTCTCTCCACCACCTGTACCAAAAAATATCCTTGATGCACTCTAAGAACTTGGACTGCCTGTGCACTGCTATGTTACTCTCCCAGCAGTGATTAAAATCCCCCGTGTGTGCCAGGTTCTGTAATTTGGAGACTTTGGTAAAAACCTCATCTGCCTCTTCCTCTTGGTTTGGACTTCTGAACCCTTTGACCATTTCTATGTACTTTCATGTTATCTCCATTATCCTCAGCAATTGCAAATGAAACTATTCACCAACACCAAAGTCAAGAAACCCATATCCTGTACAAGACCGACCTTCACAAGAAGAATACACACGGGTGAAGAGCATAGTTATATCAATGGTAAGCAGGGAGTATGGTCTTTGGCTGCCTCCCTACAGAGATAACTCTGACAGAGGGGGCTCTGATGCTCACCTTTCTCTTCTTGGCATTTGCTGTCCCTATCCTGGATTGTCTGTGACTGAGGTGGCTAATTTGCCTTCCCCTGCACCTTGTGTTTTTTGCTTGTAGTATGAAGGGACCATGGGGGTATGGTGGAGTCTTCATGTACATTAAGTATAAAGAACATACAGAGCCTAGCTACACAGATGGCCTTCTGGTCTGGCTGGATTTGTGAGGCTTCACACAGAACACAGGACCACTAGAAGTCTCACAAACTATGTAAAGAAATGTTATCCTGTTGTCGTACATTATCTCCCTTCACACCCATTTCGAACCTGCTGACTCATTGTGAGCCAGAGGGACTAATCTCTATCCACTATGCCTTTTTCTGTCCCTGCAGCCCCCACTCTGGTTTGTACTGTCTGACTGAAAGCCCCATGCCCCTTCCCTTCCTTCTTGACTCCCAGTGATGGATTAGTTGTGGCCAAGGGGCTTATTTCCCCTGCCATCGTAAACACCAGAGTGATGTTTCTTCCCTGACTTTTACAATTCTCTGCAGCTTTCATGCCCGGTTCTCAATCAGTAGCATCAGGCCACAAGCAGGAAGAGAAGACAAAACCACGGAAACACTTCCCAGAGACCTGGATTTGGGATCTGGTCCCCATTGGGTAAGTGACTCATAGATCTGTCACTTTAGAAAGAAAGTCAATGGAGGTTCCTGATCACACACCCACTGCTAGCTATGCTGAGAGATGCTCCTCACTGCACTGTACCCCACAAAGTGAGGCATCAAACACTTTCCTAGCTTGAGGCTGAAGAGAATCTTGGATGGGAAGCCCCTGCCTTGATGGTCCTTCTCTAAGGAGTGGAGGCCCCAGGGCAGCATACAGGTCTCCCAGTATTAGACTGAAATATAAAGCCCTCTGTGTATGTCAGTTCCTGCCCCAGCCCCAGTCCTCAGGCATATTTTTTCCCTTCCTCTGCTCCATCTTTCATTCTGCATTGAAGAAGGGCTCTGTACCACGGTAAATGGTGCCCTAGAGGTAAATAGCTCTGTAGTCCATGCCTCAGGCTACCTGAGCCAGCCCCTGGATGGGAGCCAGGAGGCTAGAAGTGAAAGGCCCTGAATGCTTCCAATCTGGGCTGTGCAAATGATGAAAACTTCCTTGTGATTATCCATTTTTTCAGTGAAGAGGGGGAAACCTCTCTTGAAGTCATCATCCCAGACAGCATTACAGAGTGGAGAGTCAGCTCATTCTGCCTTGCGGATGTTGGCTTTGGACTTTCACACCCAGCCACGCTCAGAGTCTTCCAACCCTTCTTTGTGGATGTGAGGCTGCCTTACTCGGTGATCCAAGGAGAGCACTTCATCCTGAAGGCCACTGTCTTCAACTACTTAAAGGACTGCATCCAGATGAAAATCACCCCCTCCCTCATGTCCATGCCCAGATGAGGACCGGATCCCAGGGATGCATCTGAAGCCCATGTACAATCCAGGGGTCTCAGAAGTGCCTCCGTTGTGGGTCCTGGGTCCATGAGGCACAGCCTTACATGTGCAGCTGCCAGGGAGGCTCACCACTGATGTATGTGTCTGTGCCCTCAGGTACACACCACACTGGAGGAGTCTGTGGAGATCCAGGTGGAGCCCTGCCCAAGCTGCCAGTTCACCAGCTGCCTCTGTGCCAATGAAGCCAAGACCTTCTCCTGGAATGTGACGGCCACGAAACTGGGTGAGGTGGCTGAGGAGGCTGTAGGTGGCAGGAGGGAAGCTGAGTGCTTGCCTGCTTCACTAGACCTCTTTCTTTCTCTAGCCTGCTTTGTCACCTGGGTCTTTGCTCTGAAAGCTCACTGCTGTTTCTGTGTGCTCTCCCCTAGGCAGTGTGAATCTCACGGTGAGCTCCCAGGCAGAAAGTGCACATGAGCTGTGTGGCAACAAGATTGCTGTGACACCTGTGCGAGGAGATACAGACACTGTGATCAAATCACTGCTTGTCAAGGTCAGTCTGGGCTCTGAGGACAACAGGAGGCCTTGGCTTGGCCCATTGGGTTCAAAAAGAGAGAAAGGCTGGAGGGCTGGGGGAGGGGAGCAAGGGGCAGATTAGCTCCTTCAGGCACAGGCAGGCCAGCACAAGGACAGCAGCCTACCTGCCTGCCTGCTTTCCTTCCTTCCCTTTCCCAGACTGATGCACTTTTTATCTCCCACAGCCAGGAGATGTCCTCATAAAGAAGACCCACAATGCTTTCCTCTGCAGTGAAGGTATGGAAAGCTGGCCGCAATTACTCTGACTTGTGGGAGGGTCCTGGAGGATCTCACCTTCCACCAGGGTGCCAGAGCCTGCTCAGCGAGGAAGTGCAGGCAGCACCTTTCCTTTCTGGCCAATGACCTGAAATGTCCTAGTTCCACTCAATGAGGGTAGGGGAGGCTCCCCATGGTACAAACAGCATTCAGCCGAGACACCTGCTGGAGTCTGCATATCATGCTTAGGCCCTGCTCCCCTTGCAGCCTGAGCAGCATCTTTCACACCCAGCTTCTGTGTCATTAATCCCGGGGCTGTTTCTTCCTCAGGGGATCCAGTTTCTGATGTTGTTTCCCTGCAGCTGCCCAACCAAGTCCTGGAGGGATCCGGCCGAGCCACTGTCTCTGTTATCAGTGAGGTGCTCCTACCTGTGTCCTGGAGAAATCATAGAATCATCACAGAAAAGTAGGGCTGGAAGTTTATCTAGTCCAACCCCTGTCTGAGGCAGGATCATCCCCATCCAAACTGTCCCATACAAATCCATAATCTAAACTCTTCATAAAACTATTGTCAACCTTGACATAACACAAGACATAACACTCTAGCCTGCTACAGGTAAAGCAGGAGAATCATGGCAGCCAATGCCCTGCTTCTAGAAAAGATTGTTAATATATGCTCAAGAGATCCCAGGTACAGGGCCACACTCCCCATTTCAGAGGCAAATAAAATCCCCCACAGTCCAACCATGGCATAAAATTCCTTCCTAACCCCAAATATGGTGGTTGGCTGGACCCTGAGCAGAGCAGCAAGTCCCTGTAATCAGGAACATCCAGCTTTAAGTCCCAGTAGGAGCACTGGCACATGCCAGTCACCATCCCAGCTTTGGTTGCAGCCAACATCTCTCTGAGGGATTAAAAAAAAACAACACACCTGATACATGCAGCAGTAAAGCAGGGGAGGATGGGCAGGATTCCCTTCCAGCCCCATGTGGCAACCAGCACATCCCAGAAATGTGGAAAATACCTATAGTAAATCATAGGCATAGCTACACCTAGATCACCCCTGACCAATGGCTGTCCAACCTTCTCTTGAATGCCTCTGGTGATGGACAGTCCAGAGCTTCCCTAGGCAGTCTATTCCACTGCCTCACTGTTCCAACAGTGAAGAAGGTTTTCCAGATATCCAATCTCAACCTGCTTTACTGCAACTTCAGGCCATTGGTCCATGTCCTACTCTCTGCAGCAAAAGGAAAAAAGTGTTCCCTCTCTTCTTTACGGTAGCCCTCTCTTAAGTGACCTTTTCTCAAGCTGAACGTGCCTAGCTTCTTCAGCCTCTCCTCGTATGACCTGCTTTCCGAGTCCTTTATCATCTTTGCTGCCCACCTCTGGACCCTCACTAGAGACTTCCCCTGCATTTCTGAACTCACCCAGCCCTAGTCCACAGCCTCTGTCCTGTGAGATAACATGTGGCTGAAACCAAAGCCTCTGAAATCTGTATCAAAATCAAAATCCTTCCCTTCCTCAGAGGAATGCTGTCCAGGATGAAGTTGATCTCCAGCAGCTGTGAGGGAGAAAGCCAGTTTCTTGGACAGGCCATTCCACAGGTCTCAACCTGAGGAAAGATTTAATGAAACTGAGCCAAAAGGCCCTTCCAGTGTTGTCCCAGTTTCAGTCTCTGTGATCTCTGCCACCACTAACTTATCTCTGCCCCTTGACCTTATATCTGGAGGTAGCTGCATAGGGTTGCATTGCCCCTGAATCTTCAAGTTTAGTGAAGCCAGGCTGATCCTTCTCCTCAAAATAGCTCAAGACTTGTACTCATTCACTTCCTCTTCTCCCAGCTCCCTGCAGCGTACGGGTTTCTAATCTTGTGGTGCCCATGGCTGCACTGTTCCAGAGGATGGTGACCCCAGAACCATAAAGAGAGAGAGATATTATCAGTGTTCTGTGCCACAGTGGACACCTTTTTGTCCAGAAGCCTGTCAGAGGTCAGAGAAGGCAAGAGTCATGCCAGGCAATAAGACTGAGCTCAGTGGCATAACTAAGAATTTTGCACCCTGATCAGAGATACTGGAGAGTGGGGGTGAGGGGCACTGGAGAAGGTGGAGGGGCAAGGGGGAGGGACTAGGGACAGTACTGAACACCAGGGGTGCCTATACACACTACGGGTTTTAATCCTCATTAAATTAAATAGGTTTATAAAATTTAAACTTGTTTAGTTTGGAGTGTTGCATCTGTGTTACACGCACCTAGTTTTCAAACGAATGAAACTGGGCCCCTGGCTGACACTGCAGGAGAGTGGGACAGTCCAGCACTGCGCCACCCCCCTGGTCCAGGGCCCCCCACCCCCACCCTGTGCCTATGCCCTGGTATGCAGCTGTGGAAGCAGGGAGCTGGTAAACAAGAAAAAAAAAAAAAACAGAAAAAGCCACACACAAAAAAAAGGGGAAGCAATTCAAAAGCAAAAGCAATTCAAAGGGGTGAACTACAAAAAAGTCGCAGTACCATCTGTTGGACAAAGAGGCTCATTACAAGTCTTTGAGTGCCTGTGTTTTTGAATGCAATAAACCCATGGCTGCAACACTTTAATTCCAGGCAAGCCAAACTAAGCTACGTCCAAGGAATTTTAGTTTAATGCACAAGAAAGGCTTCTAAAGCATCGGGAAACCCCACTCATGCAAACAGACATGCAATTGCAGCTCATGAAAGGGCAAAAATCTTGGTGTGTACATGAACCCCAGAGAATTTTACAGCATGCAGGTTCAAGCTGCTGTGGCCAAGGCAACCTGAAGAGCACCATTCTTGCTCCCTGTTTCAATTGGCATCTGGAGTTGGTGCCCTGCTTGCCCATCCCTAGTTACAGTACTGGCTGCGCTCACATGCTCGTTCTTCTTTCTCAACCTTCAGGGGATATCACGGGTGCAGTGTTGCAGAATTTAGCTGAGCTGCTCCAGATGCCTTTTGGCTGTGGGGAGCAGAACGTGGCCAAGTTTGTGCCAAACATCCTGGTGCTCCACTACTTAGAGAAGATAAAACAAGTGACTCCAGAAATCAAACAACAGGCACTGGAACACATGCAGAGTGGTAAGCAGGGTCCTTCCATGTTTTCTCCACTAAAAGGCAGGTGTTTGATATCAGAAACAAACGGCTCTGGCAGACATGTGTAATGAGTTCGAGATTGAGATACCAAGGGGCTATTGGCCAGAACAGAGAGGCATGGGCAGAGAGAACGTCTGGGAGATCTGTGACAATGTGCACAGCCACAAAGATTAAGGCAGCTATCTCAAGGATGAGAAACCTATGCATTTTGGCATACAGGACTTATTCTCTGTATTTGTTGATTAGGGCCCTGATCCTGGAGTTGGGGAAAAGTGGGTGGGTAATTAGTAATTTGCATTCCATACAGTGGGGAATCAGTGTTTCCTCATCTACTGGAGGCAGAAAGTTGTCCGTGTAGTTGTGGTCTGTTGCTGTCAGTGACAATTCTCTGACCAGACCTACCATAGGGTACAGTTAGGAGGAATCCCATAATTTGGTATTTCTTTGTATTTCAGAGTGTGCTTTGGGGTAGGTATGTGTGTGCATGCTGTCTGTGTCTGGCCGAGCTGCCTGTTGGAGGAGACCAGAGCTCAGCACTCACCTCTCTGTGCTGTACTTCACACTGGCCTGTGCTGCACTGTCTCCTGGGACAGGGCTGCAGACATCTCTGAGAAGGGCTGTGAGGGAAGGAGCAGAGCTGGCCTAGAGCCACTAGTATGTTGTAGGTCAGGAAGGGGAGGGAGGGAGCAGAGGGAAGCCTTTATCATGTGGATGAAACTGAAATAGTCCAACAATTTGCACCAGAGAACACCAAGGCTGGCTCCAGTCCTTCTCAGTATTAGAGTTACACCTTAACAATCATTTCCTTTATCCCCAAAGCATGTAGCTGAAGGGGAGTTAAAGGCTGGGTTAGAGAACCACAAATGGGATGATGTCATGTATGTTCCCTCTGGCCTAACAGACACGAGACTTAATCAGAGCCCATGCCTTATTCATAGCAATGTGCTAGTTAGGGTTTCCTCAAGGAGAAGCCAAATTAAATGTGAGGGGGGTGAAGCAAATAAGTTTGTCCTATGGTCACCTTGGTAAGGACTAGGGGCAGACTCACTGGCACTCTCCAGCAGTCTGTACTGCTCTGGTGAAGCAAGGTGACCCGAGGGTATTGTTGGAGCAGGACAAGGCAGCAGAGCTGTCTCTGTGTGTCTTGTGTAACAGATCTAGTGCCTGTGGGATTCCACTGCAGGGGTCTGATCCCAGGGGAATCATCACAGACCAGATCATTGTCTCTGTCTCCCCAGGTTACCAGTGCCAGCTGCTCTACAAGCATGACAATGGCTCCTACAGCGCCTTTGGGAAGCGTGAGGCTGAGGGCAACACCTGGTGCGTGGGCCATACTGGTGTGTTCCATTCACTTTCTGGCCCTGGCAGAGCCAAGGCCAGAAGCTGCCTGCTTTTGCGGGTGGCCAGGATAGATATCCTTTGCTCTCTGCCTGCAGGCTGACGGCACTTGTGGCTCGGGCCTTTGGCCAGGCAAGGGCCTACATATACATTGATGAGCAGCATGTGAAGGACGCTGTGGATTGGCTGGGACAGAACCAGCTGCCCAGTGACTGCTTTCGGAGTGTGGGGAAGCTCTTCAACAACCACCTGAAGGTACAGACACCTTTCACTGTTCATGGAGCGAGGGGGACTACAGCAAGGGAAAGA
>NW_005842580.1:786342-807784 GCF_000455745.1 Alligator sinensis
AAGAGGTGCTGGGTCTCTTGCTGTTCCCACAGACCCACGCCAGGGCTCTCCATATCCACGGGAAAGTACTCCCCAAGCCCAGAAAGAGCCATGACAGCTGGGCTGAAAGATGTATTTTGCAATATCAGTGTCCTTTCAGCTACTGCCCTGTATCTACTTAGTGGATCATTTCTGAGAAGTGCCAAAGCAGCTTCATAGGGACTCCATTTTCATGGCTTCTTGGTGAATCCACATCAAACATGCCCTGTTTACTAGTAAAAAGATGCTCCAATTACCAGCCCTCAAATCCTTGACTGGGCACTGAGGCAGTAGGCCCCACCTACCCAGCCCTCTTCCACATGCATCAGCCCCCTAAATTAGGGAGGAAGGACACCATGGGCCTCCCCAAGCTGCCAGGAAACCATGTTGAGTGCATGAATGGCGCATGCCCCTGGTGGCTGGTGGGGCATGGCTGTGCCGGCAGTGGCAGGAGCCTGGCAATGGTGAGCAGGGAGCTCCTGCAGACACTGTGTCATGGGTCAGTGACCACGCGCAGGCACCTCTGGCAGCATCAGCAGCAGTCAGGGGCAATCATGGATTGCCCACAGGCGCTGCCAACAGTGTTGGTGGTGCCTTTTTGCAGAGGGTGCACTGCCACACACAGGGGGTGCAAATGCCCCCACATGCACCCCCTACGTGTTGCCCCTGGTTGAGTGTGTTACCAGGTGCCCCCCAAAGGTGTCCTCACTTCTTTCTTCCTGGGGTTAATGCACAGAAAAGGACCAAGCCAGTTGGACTGATTTTCTTGGCAGTAAGGCTGAGTTGTATGGCATCATGCCATAAACCCACCCTCTAAGCCAATCTTCACCAACTCCTTTCTGGCTTTGGTGCAAGAAGCAGCAACACATGGGTGGGGTTTCTCTCCTCAGGCAAGTGACTAAATGCCCTGACTCCACAGTGTCAATGTACCCAGAGAGAGCTCAGTCTCCAAGGTCCTTTTCCCCAAATGCCCTCCAAATTAAAACAGGGCCTTCTGTCAGGGTAAGTCACCTGAACTTGATTTGCCTGAAATGGCAGCTCTGCCCTCATGGCATAGGAGAAGGAGGAAACTGCTGAGGCGGCAGCATCTGCTTTTGCCTCACCTAATGGCTACTGCTTCCTCCTCTCCATCACATGAATAGCATTCCAGATCAGGGAACTTTGGCCATGGCTGTATTCTCAGAGTAGGCTAAGTCTCAGCCATTGTGAAAATAGCAGGACCCACCCTTAGACTGCTTCCATGATTCTTTCCTGTTTAATTCTGGTTTTCACCAAATGACAGCAAGCCAGATCTAACATCTCTGGATGGGTCTTTGACTGGGGAGATACCCCATCAGTGTCATGTAGAACAACTTGGCCTTCCAAGAACTAGCTTTTCATCTTGGATTTGTGCAGTCCCTAGTAAGGCTAGGCCAACTTTGAGACCTCTCAAGCAAACTTTTCCATCTTTACCTATCCTTGGGGACACAGTCAGACCCAGGCATATACGGAGTAAGAAGTTCTTTCAGCTCTGCTTCCCAAAGGGGATACTGAAAGGCTGAGGTATATGGGGAGGAGGGTTTATGCCTCAGCTAGATTATTTCTCAGACTCCAAGTTGCAACGGGTGCAGCATTTGATCTGCACTTTTGGAGCAAGATCCCTCCTCAGAAAATCCAAAGGGCTCACAAATTGGGAAGGTCAGGACCTGAGACAGAAGCTTTATTCCCTGCTTTATTATCTTTGGTTACTGAAGACATAGCCAACCCAATTTGCAGTGCATGCATGTGGCCACAATTCAGGTTACTTCTCACTATCCCCCCTAGGATCCTGCTAATCTGAGGGAGCTGTTGCTGCCTTTTTCTCCTAAGGGGTCTATTTTCCACACTCCAAGCAGGTGATGCATTCCTTCTCTCCACTGCACTTGTTCATCCCTTTTCCTCATCTCTCTGTGTGTCTTGCAGGGTGGAGTGGATGATGAGCTCTCACTGACAGCCTACATCACTGCTTCACTCCTGGAGCTCCATCTGATGAGAAAGTAGGTAGCTTCTGAACTGCCACAGTATGTGAGGGAACCCACCATTTTGCCACCGCTCTGTAGGTACAGGGAGGGGTCAGTCCGAGTTTGTTCAAGTCCAGCCACCACATTTCTGCTTTGTGCATTTACCAGCATGGAGCAGGCAAAGACCTGCTGATTCTGAGTTAAGGAGCAATCTTTTGGGCATCTTAAGTCAGTGTGAAGCTCAAGGGCGTGACTATCCTCCCAAAGCTGCTGGCTGTCACCAGGAAGCTGGTAGGACACATAACTGATTCCATTTTGGGCACCACACCTCAGCCCAGTCCTTCATTCCCATTGCTTTGCTTTAGCTACAGATGCCCCAAAATGGAAATGAAATATTTTGTTTGGCCTCAAATTAAACCATTCGTTTGACTTAGAAATTAATGTTTTTTTTTTCCCTTCCCCCTCCCTCCCATTTCAGCAAGCAGAGCTGAAGAAAACATTAATTTTGTTTTGATCAAGATCTATTTTTCCTCCCCACCTCTTGGACACCAGAATTCAGTGAGTTATAAGGCAAGTCTACACAAGACATGTTAATGGGCATTAGCTTAATTTAATGTGCTATATGGACATGTGTCTACATATGCACGCCCTTAATTGCATTAAAATGGCAAAATTAGGCTAATTGCTCCTAAATTTGATACCTGCAGGTATCAAGTTTAGGTGTGATTAGTTAAAGTACTAACTTTAGTGCTGAGTCTGCCCAGCCACTAGGGGCACATAGCAGGACTGAGGGGATGTGACACTAAATTTAGTGCCAAGAGCATTAACTTTAGTGCCAAATGCACTAACTTTAGTGCCAAGTCCCTGCACATGTAGACACCTGTCAAAAATTGCTTAATGCGCATTAAATTTAGTCATGCTTATATGCACGTGTAGATGAGCCCACTGTGTCCTACCCAGCTACCCAGGGCAAGATGTTATATCTGACCCAGACTTCCTGGAATATATCCGGCTTAAATATGGTGGCTGTTTTGTCCTGTGTTACCAGAAACCTGGTTCAGGCCAGATTTGTGTATTCTGGCCTTCACTCATTTCAAAACCTAGGCCAGGAAACTGGAAAAAGATCCTTCTGGGATGTGTTCTCTGGTTGTATCTGTGATTACTAGGGATCAGGTATAGATGTCCAGGGACTATCCTAATTGCCTTCATTTTCCTTTCTCAGGCTGCTATGGTGGAAAAGGCATTGGGCTGCCTTAAGAAAGCATTACATGATGTGGACAGTGCCTACACCCAGGCCTTGATGGCTTATGTCTTTGCCCTGACCAAGGACACAGAGATGAGGCAGCAGCTCCTGGAGAAGTTAGATGAAAAATTTCTCAAGCCTGGTACAGGTACATCTTTTGGTAGATACTTGATTCCACAGGCACTGTCCTGGCCTGTGGTTAAAGCATGATTCTGGTGGGTTGGGAGTAGAGGCAGATGGGAATTTTCGGACAAAATGTTTTTTGTTGGAAAATTTGGGCTTATCCAAATTGAAACATTTTGTGGGATGTAGCTGCCTCGACATGGCTTCGATTGGGAGAGGTTTCTCAGATACACAGTAGAACTTCTTCATGCATCCAAGATCTGGTTCAAGTCTCTACTTCAGTGATGCACACAGAGAAAAAAAAATAACCCCAAATATGGCTGCACCATTATGATCTCTTCATTAACTTACCACACAGGAACATTGTGACTCACTGTGAACTGTTCTCTAAAAACATCAGTTCAGTGTTCAGCAGCAATCCAAAAGGCAAGAAAAAGAGTTAGGAATTATAAGGAAAGGAACTGTAATCAAAACAATATGATCTTTTATATATTTGTGGTGTGTCCACACCTTGAATGCTGTGTGTGGTTTTGGTCCACATAATTTAAAAAGGAGATTGAGGCCCTAGAAAAGGTATAGAGAAAGGCAACAAGGATGATTAGGGACACCTTATGAGGAGAAACGAAATAGGCTAGGGCTGTTCAAATAGACAAGTTTGTAAAGAGGTATTTGAGGGAGCACATGATAGAGTTTTACAAAATAATGAATGATGCAGAAAAAAGTAGGGATTTATTACTTATGGTCTCTCCCAATACTAGAACTAAGAGACACCAAATGAAACTATTTGGTTGAAGGTCTAAAACCAACACAAGGAGTTCTTTTTCATATAGCGTGTAATTAAGTTGTGCAACTCCTTGCCACAAGACATTGTGGAGGCTGATAATTTAACCCAGTTTAAAAGGGGATTGGACAAATTCCAGGAGGAAAGGTCTGTCAGTAGGTCCTAAACATGGTAGGTAGTTCACAGCCACTTAGTCAGAGTTTCCTAAACCTCTGAATACTCAAAGCTGCACCACTGGAAGAGAAGCACAAAGTGGAAAATTCTGGACGTGCTCTGTTCACCCTCCCTCTTAGCATCCATTCTGCACAAGAAAGGTTGCTGGGCAAGATGGACTGACCTATGAGCTGACCCAATAAATAGCCAATCTTATTTTCTTAGCCATATAAGTGTGAGCAACCATGTTTCAACAGGAACAATACTAGAGCCTTTATTTGGCCTTCAGTCATCCTTGCTCAAGCAAACACTTTGTGAAGTCTGTGGGAGCTTTGCCAGAGAAAGACATTAAAGATCCAAAATTTCTCTGAGGAACCAGCATCCCTCAACATACATCAGTGTCATTCACACTTCATGGCACTCAACACTTGGGAGGATCAGTCCCTTTGCATTTGCACCACTAGAAGCCTCTTTGTTATAAGCTGTGGGGGCAGGTATCACTTTGGGGGTGTCTCACTATAAGGACATACAGCTCTTTGGAACAATGCTGCTGGTTCCATGCTTGGCCTGTGGGCTGGCAATAGTTAACAACCTTTTTGATCTTCCAGTTCCAGTTATACTTGGATGCTGTGTATTTCTATCTGCATGAGATTCCCTATTATCTCCCTTAAGGGAGAACCTGCAGGTTCTTGAAGATCTCTTTGGCAATGGGGAGAGACCACAGGAGGGGAATCAGACTGCATGGCTTCACTGCAGGCTGCCAGCTACTTGCTGAGGGAGGATGGACTGCTAAGGACAGCAGGCCTGAACCCTGGGGAGAGTGCCTGACTGAGTAAATGAAGGAGGAGATTCAGCTCTGTGCTATTCTGATGCAAACCCAGCGTGACTCTGATTCCTCTGTAAATTCACTATGGAGTGACTTTGTGTTGATATTGCTGGAACTGAGATCAGCATCTGGCCCAGAGAGGACAACTAGCTTCTGTCCTTGAGTAGCCTTCCCTAGGAGGGTTGACATAGCCTTCACCTGTGAAAATCAATTTTCTTCTCTCTCCTTCTTTAAGCTTGGGTCTCTTCTGCAAAGTGGTATTAAGGTCGGCACTGCAGGTTTCCATTTGTTTTGTCATTCAGGGTATGTCTGCACTGCACAGTTAGCTGAAGCTCTTATCTGGGTTTTAGCCTTAGCCACACTATCATCCACATCCACATAGAAAGTCTCTGACATGGGTTTGGAGTTGCTTGCGTAGCTGGGGGTGTGGGTTAGAAACCCAGTTCTGGTTTAAGTGGGGCTAGCAGGTAAAAAGGATGCTGGCAAAAATCAGATGCATGTTCTCAGTAATCCACTGCCTTTCCCACAATTGCCCTGAAAGATAGAGAAGATTTTACATAAGTAATGTCAATAGCTGGGAAAGAATCCTAGACCATGCAGAAACAGGGAGGAGGAGAGCTTCAATTCAAGCAAAAGCAGTCTCTGCAAAGAGGATTATCAACAGGGTCCTGCTGAGGACTTGGGGTCTATGTGCAGCCTGGGTGTCCAAGGCATTGAGGGCATCCATTCTGCCAAGGGAAATGATTAGGTGACTGGCATCCCAGAGTACAAGGTAATGAAATGGGGTTCAGGAGAAGCTCTGGACCCTGAACAAAGAGGTTTTCCCAGATAAGGGTAGGGGTCCCTGATGAAGTGAGTGAACCCTAGTCCCTGGGGGCTTCCAGGGCATGGTAAGCTGGCATTCTAGGTCAATTTTTGTCTTCCTCCACTTGTTTGCAGATGAGCCAATGACAGGATCCTCATCGCTGGTTGAGTCCATGGCCTACATCCTCCTGACTCACCTATCCCAACCAGAGGTGACAGCCAGTAACATCACGAAATTGTCCCCAATTCTGCGTCAGCTCAACGAAAGGCGCAACTCCTTTGGGGGTTTTTATTCCACTCAGGTAACAACACCACTCCCTCAGAATGTATGGGGGGAAAGGCAGAAAGGAAGAGAGACACTGAGTAACTGGAGAATTGCTGGGGAGTTATCCCTTAGGGACTGGGGAGTTGCTGTGGAGTTATCCCTTAGGGACTGGGGAGTTATCCCTTAGGGACAGATTTCTCTAGGGAGGGATATATGACTCCTGCTGGTGATGGAGGATGGGAGTGAGTCTCTTAGAGTGCAAACAGCCATTGCCCTTGTGCCGTCCCTGACCTTTGGCATGCTCCAGTTGCCCAAAAATGTTTATGCAACCAAACCTAGTCACAGCTTGTGATGCCTTATAGGCAAGGATCTTTGTTCTCTTATTGTGCAACCCAGAAATTCCCCTGCAGGGGATTCCCAGAGGGTGCCTTTTATACTGCTGTGTCTTGAAACCATGGGGTTTCCCCTGCTTGCAGGGGATTTTTGCAGGGGGGCTTCTGGGGCATGCATTTATGCTGCCATGCCAGACCCTGCAGAAGGATGCCTGGTGCATGTGTCTGCAAGCAGGGGGACCTGCATGAGGAGGTTTTGCATAAGCATGCCCTGGATATGAAACAATGAAACATGTGCCTCAGGTTGAGGCACAGCACCCAGGGCTGTTACCCTGTATGATTGGGCACCTGAAGCCCCAGGAGTGGCAAGGCTCACACCCTGTGGGACAACAGGACACACCCAAGAACAGCTGATGCTGCAACAAAAACAATGTCTGTTTGTAGCCTTAGGGAAGCCATGGTGATTTATGATATAAACCTGTACCCACAACCGGGAGTGCAAGTTTTAGCACTATCAAGATGTGGTATGGGTCAAGGCTGCAGTCCTGATACTTATGTTCTAGGCAGTGCAGACCCTGCCTGCTTGTGAACCTTGTTACTGGTGCCACAAGGGGCATGGACCCCTCCAGGCTCCCCAACTTATGGGGAAATGCTGAAGCTGGGAGCCCACTCCCAGAGACCCTGTTGCTCCAAAGCAAAGGGGTGGTGCACATACACAATGAGCTGACTTTGCCTCTCTCTCCAGGACACTGTTGTTGGCCTCCAAGCCCTGATTAAATATGCAGGCCTGACTTACCGGAAGGCAGGGCACACAAAGGTGATGGTGAGATCTGAAGAGGCCCTCCTGCTGGAGTTTCATGTGGATGGGAAGAACCAGCTGGTGCTACAGCAAGCACCTCTCCTTGGCATCCCAGGAGTGTACACAGTGCAGGTGGCTGGGAGTGGCTGTGTGTATGTGCAGGTAAGTGAGGGCCACCAGGGATATGGTCCCGTGGAGTCCAAAGGCATTTTGCCACTGACTTCCATGGGAGCAGGATTTTCTACCAAGCCTAGTGTGAACTATAACTCATTCACTCCATAAGCCATGGGAGGCTCTGGCCTACCCACATGACATGGTTAGCATGGGCTGAGTGCATCCACAGAAGAGGATTTTCCCTGCAGGAGCATGTTTCAACTCTGCTGGCTTAACCACAATGGCCATGCTGCAGTAATGCCTTCTGGGAGTACTTGAGCAGCAATTTTATTAATAGGGTCTGTGATTTTAAGGCCCAAAAGACCATTAGGGTGGACCTCCTACATAACACAGACCATAGAAGCTCACCCAACACCGCCTGCAACCAGTCCCAGTAATTCCTGACACACCTGCTGGTACAGAGAACTGTGCATGTCTATTCCATGATGCAGTGCCCCTTGGGATGTCAGCTCCATAGAAATGTTGTTGGAAGTGGAAAAGGAGGGCAGTCTAGCCCTCACACACTGGCACTATCTGTGCAGCTGAAGAACCATCTTAGAACAGGGATGGACAGTTATTTCGGGCAGAGGGCCGCTTACTAAGTTTTGGCAAGATGTCAAGGGCCACATGAAAAGCAGCCAAGGGAAGATAAATATTAATGTTCTATATTTTTTAGGGGACCCACGGGCCAGATAGAATGGGCTAATGGGCTGCATTCAGCCCGCAGGCTGCATTTTGCCCACCCCTGATCTTAGAAGCATCTAGAGGCTATCTGAAGACTGTGCCACTCCCTGGCTCATTAACTAATTCAGCCCAAAGCACCAGGCACAAAGGAGGAACCATAAGGTCTAGGTCATCCCTGGTGAAGTTTCATCGAAGCCAAAGGACTTGCAATAGGGAAGGGTTTGAGCCTACATGAAAACCATATGACAGAAAGACAAGGACACAGCCACAAACTGAATCAGCTGTTTAGACAGTTACAAACTGGGTAAAGCTGAGGGTGGCAACATATGACCCATGGACTGGATTTGGCTTGCAGAGCCACTAGATATAACCCACAGAGCCCAAGAGCTTTGCCCATGCCCAAGTCCACGTTGGCACCTGCACCAGAACTAAGAAGTGAGGAGGTGTGCCAGAACCAAGCAACTTCCAGCTGCAGCCTTGCTGCCACTGCTTTTTCCCTCCACACCATAACTTCCCCTTGGCTGCATCATGGGCACAGCTTCCAGCCAGTGATGAGTTGTGCCAGGGCCAGGAAGCTAGACACTGCGTCCATGTTGCTGCCACTTCTCTCTCTTCCTTATGCACCTTCTCCCTAGCTTCTCAGCTGTAGTGCAGAAGTAGCAGCAGTGTGGACACAGCTTCCACCTGCCCAGCCCTGGCACAGCTCCCCATCAGCTGGAAGCTGCACTCATGCCCCAGCCAGGGAGTGAGAGGCTGGGGGAAATGGTGCAGGTGCAGCTCCCAGTTGTGTGGGAGCAGAGAAAATCTCCCACTGCTGATGCACTGCAGAAACCACGCAGCCTGAGTCAGACTGGAGCCAGTTTGTTCCAGCCTGTGACTTGAAAAGGTTACCAGCTGCTAGGTTAGAAGGATGTGGTATAGTTGGGGGCCTTTGTTTATGCAGGGAACCCCCACAAGATTATATAGACATATTCCCTCTGCTTCTCCCCCAACAGACAACTCTGAGCTACAATGTCCCACCCCATAAGAGTGAGGCGGTCTTTGTCCTGCACGTGGAGACAGCCCCAGTGGAGTGCAGTGATGCAGCTAGGGAGCACTTCAACCTCCATGTGGCAGTCAGGTATGGGACCAACTCTTCTCTCTGTACCAGAGCCAGTGACCACTGACATGGTCTCAATGAACAGCTGCACAGTGGAGTTCCCTGACTGCAGGGACCAGGAGGGAGCAACAGGCCCTTTCCTCTTCCCCGTCTGCCCATGCTCCCAGGCCAAGGAAGCCTGTGGAACAGGTCTAGAACAGGGAGTGAGGGGACAGCTAAAGGGACCGGGGGAAGGTTTCCAGTTAGAAGATGAGCTTGTAACAAGCTCCAGGATCTCAAATGAGTGCCTCAGTGATCTCTCTTGGGGTGTGGACCGACATCATATTTGAAGCGTTTCACATGCCTCTGAAGCAGTTTCCAGATAGTTGAACATGCCCTTTGAAATGCTCCAAAAACAGGTGAAGTGCTGCAGAAGTAAACCTGTTGAAATGAGGTACTATTTAGAAGTACTTCAAAATGAAGAGCACCCTGTTATGCACGGACATGCTATGGAGGGTGACAGGGGGTGGGTGTTCTGGCTTCTCACCATCCTCTGCTCTTCCCCCTTCCCCCAGTGGCTGGAAATTGGGAGAGAGAGAGTCAGGGAGCACTGTCCTGTGCACTCTGCCTCCATTGTCCTGAAGTGTCTCTGAAACTGGAGCTGGGATTCCTTAAAACTGGGAGACCAGAGACCACGCACAGAACTGGGGGAAACTGCACTCCCACACTAAAACCAGGATTCCTGCCCTCTGGGGTCTTACTGCCCTTTCTTCCATTGGGCAGAGGGGATGTTAAGTTTTGCACATCAGTGTGGGAGCCAGCAAACATTTGCTACAGCTCCCCCCATAGCAAATTTACCACATTCACTCATGGGTCACAAGAAGTATCTTCCGCTTGCTTAGAGTGCTGAGGTGGGTGCCATGCCCGCTGCTTCTTCTCTTCCTCTAGCTACACTGGGGACCGCAGGAGCAGCAACATGGCCCTGATAGAAGTGAAGATGCTGTCAGGCTTCATCCCCGTGAAGAGCTCTGTGAAAGCAGTAAGCAGCTCCCCTCCCACCTGCCCTTCCCTGGCTGTAAGGGACTCTATATTCTAGGTGTGGTTCAGTTAGAGACCCCCACAAACCCACCAGCACTTCCTTGCAAAGAGAATCCCACCCATGAAACTCCAAGTGCTGTGAAGATATGGCCTAAGGGTGTTTATACACATGCTGTGGGAGTGGGACGGGAGGAGGGGCTCTAATTAGAGTGACTCTGAGAGCTGCTCTAATTAAAGCACCCAGAGTATCTTGTGTATCAATGTCCCCGCACTGAAAAATGGTGGTTGGGGGCACTTTAACTAAAGCTCATTGAACAAGCTTTAGTTAAATTGCTCCTGCTGCCATTTGTCAGCATGGGGATGTTGATACACGAGACACTGGAGTCTGCTGGAGCATGGTAATTACTCGCTGCTCATGCACAGGCACCCTGAGACTCCTCAGAACTCAGCCAGTGGAAATGTTCTGAGTTATCCCAGAAAGGCAGCACTTGGTCTCCAGGCTGCCCCTGCAACACGCTGTCTGATACCAGGCAAGGCTATGTCACTTGGCATCCCAGAATTCCAAGGAGCTATGAAACCACACAGTAGGGCCTAGTGCTGTATTGCAAAATAGCGCTGAGATGGGAGGAGTTGCCTGAGAGCTTTTACAACAGACAGTGACATAGCATATGGCATCACTGAACCTTAAGCAGTTATCAGGGACATGTCTGCACCCTCTCTGTGCCATGCTCAGGAGCACCAATGTGAAATACTTCCTGTTTGCTCACTCCCACTGTGGACATGCCCCCTCTCAGACATGCAACAACTTACCTGCCTGGTAGCAAGGAGGAGAGTATGCCCGGTGCTGCTATCAGTCCGTCTGTCTCAGGGCTGCTCAAGGGGCCAGATTCTACTCCACCTATTAGGCACGCAAGTGGATAGGCCTCTAAAAGTAATTCTATTGCATCCTTCCTGAGTCCCTGAAAGACATGTTACTACAAGTGGCGTCCCATGTGAGCCTGTCCTGGGTTCACTGCTACTTTTAAGGATAAGTTAGAAAAACACTTGTCCAGGCTGGTTTAGATAGGGATTGTCATGCCTTGAGCAAGGGGGTGGACCCGATGACTGCCTGAGGTCCCTTCCAGCCCTACTTTCTATGACTCTAGGTCAGTCTCTGCTGCTCCTGTGCAAACCTTAGAGAGGTTCCCGCTTCACACCCCAAGTGCTCCCAGTCCTGTTGTTCTCAAGGAGGTCCCACTTAACTGTCATGTTATACAATATTTGCCCTACATGAGATGGAGTCAGTCCTCCTAATAAAGCAAGGGGGTCTGGATGGAAAGACACAGGAGGCTAGGTGAGGCTCTGAGGCTACTCTGTGCCCCCAATCAAGCCTGACTGTGATTTCACTTATGGCAGTTTTACCCTGACTTAACACTTTCCACATCCAAACCACTCTCACATGGGGGAGATCACAATCCTGCCAATGAGTTGATTCTAAACAGTGTGCATGTCTCCTGTTCTCTGGCAGTTGCAAAAGATACCCATAGTGAAGAGGACCGAGGTTGACCCAGAGAAGGTCACCATCTACTTGGAGGAGGTAAGTGCAATGCAAGGCTCCATCTGACCATTAAAGGGCAAGGGTATGTGCATGGATAGATCTAGAATTTTGAAAAGGCAGGTGCAGATGATGAGGTGCATCATCACATATAAAACAACACATCTTTTTCTCTAGTTAAAAATAAACTAGAAGCTTTATGCTAGGGGTCTAGGGCTGTATTTTTCAGTTTTAAATTGAAGCAAAACAAATATAACTTCATTGGAATGAGTTGAAGACAATATGCAGGCTGTGAAATAGGAGCAGCTCACAGACAGCAGAATTTCAGAACAAAGGGTAGTTTGATTGGTGGAACATCAAGATTATGAAAAAGAGGAGAGGGTCACTAACACCCATGGAATGAACAGTTTAGAAGGGTTCAGGTAGATTATAATGAGCCATGAAGTCAATTGACTCCCTCACTGTTGCCTGAATAGTAAAATTGCTGCCACTGCCAGGCAGTTGGTTTTAAACTTAAGGTGGACCAGGAATCAAACTGCACCAGTGCATCTCCCTCCTCACCCACCTCAATTCACCCCTGGTCTACTTACAAAAAGAAGAAGTCCAAGGGTTGGGGAAGGAAGCTAGGGTTGAAGAAGAGAAAGAAGGGTGCTAGGGGGACCTGAGACCACAGTAAAAAAAGAACTCCCTAATTGGGAGATAAAGCTGGAAGTAGGGTGAAGTGGAGAAGGAGCATCCTTCCTTCCTGTTCCCTTCCATCTTTCTCCACAGCTGGATAAGACTCTGCAAAACTTCACTTTCTCAGTGGAACAAGAGATTGAAGTGCAACATCTGAAACCGGCAACAGTGCGTGTCTATGACTACTACCAGCCAGGTGAGACTTTGTTGACAGAGGGGAAAAGTCACCATCATTCCCTCTCCTCTCCCACAGACAGCTCTGCTGGTGCCCCTCTCTGGTCTGGCAGGCCCTATGGTTATCCTAGTCCTGGGCTCCACACACAACTTTGCCAGTGCCTTTCACTCCTGTCCTGTGGCCCTTTGCTATCCCAGCCTTGGGTTCCCTACATACAGCCACAGGGGTTTATCTTGCACAGTATTTTTCTAGACCTGGGCCTCTCAAGAGTGGAGGCTGCCTGTCTCTACTGTGGCTTTGTGGTGTGGGTGTTACATCATTGCATTTTGACCCTCCTAGCTCTGATCCCTGGTCCCCTGGCAAAATCCTGGTATCTCCAGCCCTTGTGGTCTTCTGGAAATGTTTATGCTTTTGTTTCATGAGGTTGAAAATTGTGTTTTACTCTGAGTCCTACACTTAAGGGGACCCTTCCCTACTGCCAATCCTGACCAATCAGGGGGAAGAACTTCATGATATGGAGTCACTCTAGCATCCATTGGTGCTCTTTTTTCCCTGTGGAGGCTGGGAACATGCCTGTTTTCCACCTTAAAGTCTAAAGAGAATATGGCAAGGAGGCAAGGTCCCCATGGATTCTTGTGCTGAAGGGAAGGGATATTAGGGCTCTGTAATTACTTTCCTAATCTACCTCTCACAGCAAACTTTCCTCTCTCTTGCAGATGATCATGCCACTGCAGAATACAATGCCCCCTGCAGCTCAGGTATGTAAGGCTGTGCCCTTGAGGAGGCAGCACTCAAGTAGTTAGTGCAGGGGGGTAGGAGTCGGGCTTTGTACTATTCCTTCCTCTGCCAAGGACAAGTCAATTCACCTCTTGGCACCTGGGTTTACCTAAACAAGCTGGGCCCTGGAGGGGAGAAGCTTTGTATGTAACCACACCACATCCTGTAACTACATAATACTCTCTGATCCTCAGGCTGGGTATGAAACAGTGTCAGCGAGGATAACTGTTCTGTTCCCAAGCTCCCTGAGACCTGGACCAGATCGTGGTAACACATTTGAACTGATGTCTAAGTAACGTATTTGAATGTGTTAAAGATAAAAAAAACTCAAGAGCAGGCTTCCATCACACCTAACTGTGTAGTCTTCACACTCAGCCAAAGGTGCATGGGGGTGGACCCAGTGACACAGATGTGAACAAAGTGACTTGGATCTCTTTCTCTGAGCCATGTTCACCCTTTAGATTTCTTAGTGGAAGTTCATTCAGCTTCTTGTGTCTTGTTCTTTCTAAAGAGATCAAGAAAGAGGATTCCCACTAGAACTTCTTAGCTGTAGACCCTGAATTCACACTGCAAATGTGGAAGAACATCACAACTACTGTGGCTTTTCTGTCAAGCACCACTCATTTCTGGTTCCTTTAGCTTTCTCTCCTTCCTTCAACCCATGTCTGTCTCTTCCGTGGGAAACCCAGGTAAACCTGAAGATACTTGACAGGTCAGGGGCCTAGGAAAGGGATGGAAAGGCCACTGGATTTCAGACCCAGGTGGAATTCAGTGCCTGAAGCAGCAGGAGAAAAATAGAAGGAAAAAGAGATGGAGAAACATGGTCCCCCTGAGGTGCCTTGGGAGTTCTATGGTCTCTTCCTTGCCTTGGTTTTGTTCTTTGACTGGGATTTCTTTAAGAATCAAGGGAAGGCTTTCAGCTTTGTAGAGCTCAGATTTCAGTCCCAGCTACCTCAGAACAAAGTGGATGTTGAGCTCCAGGCTTTGGTTTCCATTCTTACTTGATGAAAAATAAAACAACTATACTAGATTAGAGGCTGGTGCCTCATGCATTTCTGGTAAAGGCTGCCTCCCCACATCACCTCGGTATAGTAGCATTCCACCTTCTTCAGGTCAATCCTGTCCCAGCTTCATGTTTTAAAATATAGCACTAATGAATGCTTCTGCTTTGGCTGCCTTGGGCAGAGATGGATTTACATTTTTTTTCCCCCCCTGAATAGTTTGAGCCAGGGCAACACCAGATCAAGGTTCCAGCACACAGAGGCACTCACATGCACATTAGATTCACCACTAGTATTTTTCACCTGTCTGTGGAACAAAGGCCTCTGGACCAGCAGGAGAGTTCAATGTCTATTGTCTTTTCTATCCTTTACCTCCCAAATGAGGACGGTAACATGAAGACAGCCAGCCTGATGGGTGTTTTAGTGGTAATTTACCCCATTAGGAAATGAGTTGAGCTGGTGAGCTAATTTTTGATGGAACACCGAAAAGTAAGCAGAGTGAAATCACAGTCAGCTGCTATTGACCTGGGTTGGAAACGGACTGCTGCTTGTGGGAAGAACTATGAGATAAAGTATGAACTATGAGGAGGGGGCTAGAAAAGGTGCCCTAAACATAGCCTTTCTCACTTCATCTGACTGGAAAACTGCATCAGTGAGATCACTCCATCTATGTCATAGTTTCACAGTTGGTAGGGTCAGAAGGGACCTAAGCAGGTCATGAAGTCCGAACCCCCTGCCATGGGTAGGAAAGGATGCTGGGGTCAAATAACCCTGGCTAGGTGATTGTCTAGCTTCCTTTTGAAGAAAACCAGGGTAGGAGTGAGCACCACTTCCCTAGGAAGTTGGTTCCGTCTCCTAGCCGCCCTGACAGTGAAGTAGTGCCTCCTGATGTCTAGCCTGAATCTACTCTCAGTCAGCTTATGGCCATTATTCCTCGTTACTCCTGGTAGTGGTTGGGGGAACAGGGACTCTCCCATAGCCTGCTGGTCCCCCTTGGCCAGTAGATCCCCTCTTGGCCTTCTCTTGTGGAGGCTGAACAGGTTCAGGTCCTGTAGCCTCTCCTCATAGGGCCTACCCTGCAGCCCCTGATCATGCGAGTGGAACCTCCTCTGGAGCCTCTCGATGCTGTCCACATCCCTCCTGAAGTGCAGTGCCCAGAAATGGACCCGGTACTCCAACTGCAGCCTGACCAAATATTGCATAGAGGGGGAGGATCACCTCCTTGGACCTGCTCATGATGCATCTATGGATGAATGACAAGGTGTGGTTAGCCTTCCTGACCGCGTCCCCACATTGGCAGCCCATGTTCATCTTGGAACCAATAATGACTCCAAGATCCTTTTCTGCCTCTGCACTGATGAGAAGGGAGTTCCCCAGCCTGTAGATGTGCTGCTGGTTCTTCCACCCCAGGTGCAATACCTTGCACTTGTCCGTATTGAAACCCATCCTATATTCATCCGCTCACTTCTGTAACCTGTCCAGACCTAGTTGTAGCCTGTCCCTCTCTTTTAGTGTGTTCACTTCTCCCCACATCTCAGTGTCATCTGTGAACTTGAACAAGGTGCTTTTCACCCCCTCGTCCAAATCACCAGTGAAGATATTGAACAGTCCGGGCCTGAGGACTGAGCCCTGGGGGACCCCACTGCCCACATCCCTCCAAGTCGAAAATGACCCATCCACCACCACTCTCTGGGTGCAGCCCTCCAGCCAATTTGTGACCCATCTGACTGTGTAGGTGTTGATACCACAATCGCCTAATTTTTTAAATGAGGATGGGGTGAGAGACAGTGTCGAAGGCCTTCCTAAAGTCCAGAAAGACTACGTCCACCGCTACACCTGCGTCCAAAGCTTTTGTGACCTGGTCGGAGAAGGCAACCAGGTTCGTCTGACAGGACCTGCCTCTAATGAACCCATGTTGGTTGCCCCTAAGCATAATCTCCCCTGCTGGTCCCTTGCAGATGTGCTCCTGGATAATTTTCTCAAAGAGCTTCCCCAGGAACAAGGTAAGATTAATGGACCTATAGTTTCCTGGGTCCTTGTTCCTCCCTTTTTTGAAAATGGGGACCACATTGGCCCTTTTCCAGTCCTCCGGCACCTCGCCAGAGCACCATGAGTGCTTGTAAAGCTGTGCCAGGGGTCCCACAATGACCTCTGCCAATTACCTAAGCACTCTGGGGTGGAGATCGTCGGGACCTGCTGATTTGAATATGTCTAGTTCCTCCAGAGGTTCCCTGACTAGGTCCTCACAGACCCTGGGCCTGGCTGTGCCTCCCCTGGGTCCATCTGGATTCCCAGTGTGGGGGATGTCCCTGTCCCTGCTCCAAAAAATGGAAGAAAAGAAACTGTTAAAGAGATTATCTTTGTCTCCTGGTGCTACCACCAGATTACCAAGCATGTCCGGCAGAGGCCCCACGTTACTAGGTACCTTCTTTTTACTCCCTAGGTATTTAAAAAAGGACTTCTTGCTATCCTTGATCCGGGTTGCTAGTCCCAGTTCCATCTCTGCCTTAGCCTTCCTAGCAGCCACCCTACAGTCTTGAGCCAAGGAGGTATAATCCTCCTTGGTGATGGCCCCTCCCTTCCATTGGGTGTAAACACCCTTTTTGGCTTTGAGACATTCCTGGATGCTTTTGGTGAGCCATGGAGGCTTTTGAGTGCTCTTGCCCCCTTTGATCCACGTGGGGATTGTCACCCTTTGGGCTTAGAGGATCGTCTTCTTAAGGAACGACCACTCCTCTTAGATTCCCAACTCCCCTCCCCTCTGGGACCTCAATGCCTCCCTGACTAGTCTTCTTACCTCATTGAAATCGGCCCTCCTGAAGTCCAGGGCTGCTGCCTTGCTGCACGCCTTTGACACCCTGAGCTGGATGGTGAATTCCAGTAGGCGATGATCGCTATTGCCCAGGTGGTCGAGCACCTGCAGTCTCCTCACCAGGTTGTCGCCTGTGGCGAGGACCAGGTCCAACATGGCATATCCCCTGGTGGGACTGTGCACCTCCTGGGTTAGATGGAGGTCCTGTAACTTGGCTAGGAACCCGCATGAGTGGTCAGCCCTGGCTGACTGCTCTTCCCAGCAGATGTCCGGATAGTTTAGGTCACCCATGATGACCATGTCCCTTGACTTGACTGCCTCCACGAGCTGACCTGAGAATTCCTGGTCCAGCTCTTCCCCCTGGTTAGGTGGCCTGTAGTAGACACCCACTGTTAGGTCCCTTTCCCCCTGACCCCCTTGTATTCTGACCCAGAGCACTTCAGTCTGCCCCTCCTCTGACCCAGTGCTCTTTGCGGAGGATGTGTATTGCTCTTTGACGTAGAGCGCCCCACCGCCACTTTTCCTCCCCATTCTATCCCACCTATACAGCCTATAGCCCTTGACGTTTACCACCCAGTCATGCGTTGGATCCCACCAAGTTTCAGTGAGCCCCACTATGTCCGGGTTTGTGTTAGCTAGCAGGAGGGCAAGTTCCTCCTGCTTGTTCCCCATACTATGAGCATTAGTGTAGAGGCATTTAAGGGCACCTGAGCGTGTATATGCCTCCCCCCCAATCCCTGGACTATCCAGGCCCCTGTCTCTTACCTGGGAGACTCATGTCTCCCAGGTAAGAGATGTCCTGAATCAAGAAATTATGTTTGCAACCTGGAGCATCCATATCCTGATAGATAACCCTAATTGTGTCCAACTGAAGTGAAGGACAACATTAGTGGTTAGAGAACTTACATGATTTGATTTTGATATTGGTACAGTTGATGATATCAGGCATGCAGGGCAGGGGCAACTCACAGAACATGAGTGGTGGGTACAGCTTCTTTTGAAAAGGAAAAGCTGAAAAGACAGATTTATCCATGGTGCTGATTTTTCTACCAAGACCAAGATTGTTACTCAGATGCTGGAATTTCTGGTTGGCATCAATAAGCATTTCATAATCCTTATTTTCCACTGACTCACAAGTTACAACAGTTATCAGTGCATATGCCCCAGCCTTTCATGTAGATGATGAAAGAAAGGAAGAATATTATTCTAAACTTAAGCAAATTTTTTCATTTGTCCCCAAAGAAGAGAAAATAATTTTCCAGATGATTTCAGCGCTAGAGTGAGCAGGGACTCGGAGCTATAGGAAGGAACATGTACAAAGGAAGGGGTGGGAAAGGTCAGTTCAAAAGGAATTCTTCTTAATAAGTGTTCAGAGCATGATCTCATCATCACAAATTCCCTATTTCATAAGTAGGAGTAGAAACGGACTTGAGAGATGACAAACTCATAATCATATTCTATAAACAGGTATATCAGATGGCAGCAATTACTGTGGCATTTTCCTCAATAGACTCATTCCCCTTGCCAAGATGCTACATGAGTACCAAAGTGGTTTCACACCATTCAGAGGTACAATAGATGTGATCATTGTTGCTAGACAGCTGCAAGAGAAGTTCCATGAGCAACACAGAGATCCTTATATGGCCTTCATTGACTGGACTAAGGCCTTTGATTCAATCAACAAAGAAGCCTTTTGGAGGATCTTGATGAAATTTGGATGCCCACCAAAATTTGTTAACATCATCAGACAACATGACAGTACAATCCTAAGAAATGGCTTGGAAATAGACCCCTTCACCATTAGGACTGGAGTCAAACAAGGATGTGGGATTGCACAAATGCTTTTTGCCATCTGGATTGCAGGTATTCCATATCTCATTGTGGATCTGGAGTCATCATCCAGTACTGCATGGACAGAAATCTCTTTCAATACAACCAGTTACATGCCAAATCCAAGATGACCAACATCTCCATTACTTCTGCTAAAAATTGTGTTGTATGTGTCTAATTAAATGAAGATCTCCAGGCAGAGCTGTTCCTAGGGGTGTGCAGGGCCCAGGGCATATTTGCCTGTGCAGGGCCCAGGGGGGTGGGGCTGTGGTGAGTGGCCAGAGCCGGCAGCACTCAGGGGCAGTATAGCCAGTGGCGCTTGGCAGCGGGACCTGTATGGTACTGTCTATGGGGTTCCCCAAAGCACGGGGCCCAGAGCAGTTGCCCCAATTCCTCCCCCTAGGGATGGTCTTGGCTCCAGGTACTCTTGACTGGTTCTGTGAAGTGTGTAAAATGCTTGGATTTACTGGGTGTATCTACATGGGTGCTTTACTGGGGAGCTAACTAATTAGCTCTGCAGTAAAGCATCACCATCTACATGTGCACCCATATAAAGGCACAGTAAATTAATTAACTCTGCTGTAGGATAGTACTGTCCAGGACAAGTACTATCCTATGGCAGAGTAATTTTATGCCTCTGCCTAGCCCTGCACTGTAGCACCCTCATGCCCCAGCCTGCTCCTCAGCAACCTGATGCTACCACCCAGAGCCTGAGGCTGACCCCCCTGGGGCACCTGCGAGCCTGGGGCTGCTCTGCCCCGGACCAAATTGCTGTACATGTAAATGCTGTGTCCTGGAGCAGCTGACTCTAGCATGAACTGCACCCAAGTTTATTGCACTGGAGTAATTGCATGTGTAGATGCACCCATTGTCAACTTCACATAAACCAAGATACTTTACCCAACTACCCCAAACCATTCAGCTATTCCCCACATATTACAATTAAAGGGCAGTCCTTAGAGAATGCTGAGCATTTCCCCCTGCTTGGGTAGTCTTCTTTCACAAACAGTAATGATGATAATATAAAACACCAAATCTGCCAGCGCTGTCTTTGGACATCCTGAGATTGTGTCTTTGATCATCATGACATCAGGACCCAAACCAAACTTCTCATGTATGAGGCTGTTGTTATCCCTACCCTGTTGTATGGGTGTGAAACCTGAACAACATATTGGAAATATCTGAAAGCTTTGGAATATTAGCATCAGCAATGTCTTTGGAAATTCCTTTAGATCATTTGGAAGGACAGAAGAACAAATGCCAGCATTCTGGCTCAAGAAAACACCACCAGTGTTGAAGCCATAGGTGATGCATGGGGGGGGGGGGGCATGTGCCCCCCTTAAGATTAGCCATTGCCGAAGCCACCACTGGCTTCTGTGGGCGGTTACCACTAACTACCTCTCCCCCCCGCCACCAATGTCACCACTGGCTTCTGTGGGCAGGCCCTGCTCGCCACCCCCTCCCCTGTTGCCGACACTGCTGCCAACGTCTGTGGGTGCTCCCCGCTCGCTGCTTACCGCCAAGTACAAATGTTGCCCCCCCCAGTCTGAGGAGGCATGAGTCATTCATGATTGAAGCCATGTTTATATGGCACCAGCTCCATTGAACAGGGCATGTCAAGGATGTCTGTCAACTGGCTCCCAAAACAGGTTCTATACACTTAATTTGCCAATGGCTAATACTCTAGAGGTGGGCAAAGGAAGAGATTCAAGGAAACCTTAGAGTGCCATAGTCCAGTGGGATATCTGGCCTAATGGGTAGACCCAGGAATGGGACTGAGTATTGCAGGGTTTGGGGTCAGAGCCAAGAGTCAGAAGCCAAGTACTAAGCCAGGGCCAGGATCAGGGACTCCAAGGCTTAGTTACCAAATTTGACGGACAATTCACAGGAAGAGGTCCAAGAACAGAGTTAAAGTAGGGTCAGGAGCCAGGAAACAAATCTACAGAAAAATCCAAGGCCAAAATCCAGGAACAAGCCAAAAGCAGGGTCATGAACTAGGAAAGCCAGAGAAATTACCAGGACAGGAATTTCTCAGGGACTGGAGATGAGTAAGTCATGCAGCAAAGGTCCCAGAACCAATCAGAGAGAAGGAGCTAGGAGTCATCTGTCCTTGATTAGTTGTTAAGTGTGGCTGACCCAGTTACAGGCGCTGCAGTGCAGGAGCTTGACTGAGTCTTACACAGCTGACATGGTTACCAGGGTGCAGGGCAGGAGCCTTACATGAAGGCCAATCTGAAGAAATGTGATATTAACATCAATATTTATGATACTCAAACACTGAATCATCTTCGAAGGTGCCAGGTAGTCCACCAAGGCATCGAACATTTCAAGCAAATGTCTCACTATGGAGGTAGATAGG
>NW_005842580.1:807798-812204 GCF_000455745.1 Alligator sinensis
GGAAAGAGCAGTGACCCAACATCACCAGGATCCACTCCTTCCTTATAGAACAGTCTGACATATCAGCAGTTGAACATGCCAGTCTTGGATTGGCCTCTTTAGTCAGTTATCGCCAGGCTCAGCAATGACTTCCCTCTCTACTGGAAGACCACCAGCCTCATATGAAGAGACTGCCAATGATAAATAGCTTCAGTCACAGTAAGACAGCTCTGACAGCCATTAACCTCACAGGCCCTGGTGTATGCCCCTAATATACCTCTAGACTGCCACCAAGTCCCCTCTGAGTCTTTTCTTCTCCAAGCTGAACAGTCCCAAGTCTTTCAGCCTCTCCTCATATGACCTGGTCTCTAGGCCTCTAATCATGCATGTGGCCCTCCTTTGGACTCTCTTGAGCTTCTCCACATCCTTCCTGAAGTGCAGCACCCAGAACTGGATGCAGAACTCCAGATGCAGTCTCACCAGCCGAGTAGAGCGGGAGGATAACATCCTTAGCCTTGATTGAGATGCCTCAGTAGATGCATGCTAGTATTTGCTTAGCTCTGCCAGCTATGGCATTGCATTGGTGGCTCATGTTCATTTTGTTGTCTATCATGACACCCAGGTCTCGTTCAGATGTGGTGCTAGCAAGCGCAGCACTGCCAAGCCTGTAAGTGTGTTGTGGATTATTGCTGCCCAGATGGAGCACTTTACATTTCACTCTATTAAATGACATCTGATTGAGGTCCACCCACCTTGCGAGCCTGTCCAGGTCGGCCTGTATTACCAGCCTGTCTTCGAATGTGACCACACTCCCCCATAGTTTGGTGTCATCAGTGAACTTTGCTAGTTCACTTTTAATACATGAATCCAAATCATTGATGAACATGTTGAAAAACACTGGTCTGAGTACTAAAACCTGAGGGATGCCACTGCTCACCCTCTGCCATGATAACTCAGTTCCATCAGTCAATACTCTCTGGGTCCCACCATGGAGCCAGTTACCTAGCCACTGGACCATAAAGTAGCCAAGGCTGCATTTTCCCAATTGTTTCATGAGGACTTTGTAGGAGACCAGGTCAAAAGCCTTTTTGAAGTCCAGGTATATGACAGCAACTCATTCCCCCATCCAGTAACCTGATCATAAGAGGAAATGAGGTTGGTCTGGCATGACCTGCCCATAACAAAGCCATGTTGGCTATCCTTCAGAATACTGCCTTCTGCTAGCCTGTCTGTAATGGATTCCTTGATAATTTTCTCTAGGATTTTACCAGGGTTTAAGGATAATCTGACTGGCCTGTAATTTCCCGGTTCCTCCTTTCTCCCATTTGTAAAGATAGGCACCACATAGGCCTTATTCCAATCTTCCGGCACCTCTCCTGAGTGCCACAAATCTTCAGATAACTTTGCCATACGTTGCACAATGACATCGGCCAATTCTTTTAGCACCCTTGGGTGTAGTTCATTTGGTCCTGCTGACTAGTAGATATTTAGCCTTTGTAGGTGCTCACCCACCAAAATCTGACCAACTATGAGGGGGTTGTCATCACCACTATGATCATCCTGTATCCTGTCAAACAGGCTAACACCCTTGGGCTGGTGGAATACTGATATGAAGTATTCATTCAGGAGTTCAGTTTTGTCCTGAGTGTTGGTTATATGCTGTCCCATTTCATTCATCAGGGGCCCTATGCTTCACTTATTTTTTCTCTGACTTTCTACATATCTAAAGAAGGACTTTTTGTCATCCTTGATTCTGCTTGCTTATCTGTATTTGGTTTGTGCTTTTGCTGCCCTGATCTGATCCCTATAGGTATGGGCTGTTGCCTAGTACTCCTCTTTGGTAGTTATTCCTGACTTCCATCCTTTGTAGGCTTCCCTCAGGTTGCTCACTAGATCATCCCCTTTGGCCAGAATCAAGTCTAGGAGTGCTTTGCCCCTGGTCAACACATAGACTTCTTGTGTTAGATAGAGCTCCTCAACACAAGTGGCAAAGCTTTGTGAGCTATAAGATCTAACTGAGTGCTCATCCTATAAGATGTCTGGGTAGTTGATGAGCATGCTCTGAGAGCGTGCAGCGTCTGCCAGTTCTCCAGAGAATTTCTGGTCAAGCTGTTCCTCTTGGTTTGGAGGTCTGTAATAAACTCCTTTAGTTTCATAGTAGTTTGGGGTCAGAAGGGACCTGAACAGATCGTCTAGTCTGACCTCCCCCACTGGCAGAAGCACACGCTGGGATCACACGACCCCAGACAGGTGTTCATCCAACTTATTTTTTAATTTACCCAAGGCAGGAGTGAGGACCACTTCCCTAGGAAGTTGGTTCCAGATCCTAGCCACCCTAACAGTGAAACAGTGCCTCCTAATCTCTAACCTGAACCTATTCTCCAGCAGCTTCTGGCCATTGTTCCTCATCACCCCAGGTGCTGCTGGGGGGAATAGGACCCTTCCTATTTGCTGCTGATCTCCCCTAACAAGTCTGTAGGCAGCCACCAAATCCCCCCTCAGCCTCGACTTGCTGAGGCTGAACAGGTTCAGGCCCCTCAGCCTCTCCTTATAGGGCCTGCCCTGTTGCCCTCCAACCAAGCGGGTGGCCCTCCTCTGAACCCTCTCAAGGCAGGCCACATCCTTCTTAAAGTGCAGTGCCCAGAACTGGACGCAATACTCCAATTGTGGCCTGACCAGTGTTGTGTTGAGGGGGAGTATCACCTCTCTGGACTAGCTTGAGATGCATCTTTGGATGCACAACAAGGTGCAGTTGGCTTTGCTGGCTGCAGTCTGGCATTGGCGGCTCATGTTCATCTTGGAGTCAATAATGACTCCAAGATCCCTTTCCGCCTCCGTGCTTTCAAGGGGGGAGCTCCCCAGCTTGTATGTATGGTGTGGATTCCTTCCCCCCAGGTGCAGCACCTTGCATTTGTCTACATTGAACCCCATCCTATTACCATCTGCCCACTTCTGTAGTCTGTCTAAATCTAATTGCAGCCTCTCTCTCCCTTGGAGCATGCCTACCTCTCCCCACATCTTGGTGTCATTGGCAAACTTGGACAATGTGTTTTCTACCCCCTCGTCTAAGTCACTGATGAAGATGTTGAACAGTGTGGGCCCCAGGACCGAGCCCTGGGGGACCCCATTATTCACATCCCACCAGGTTGAGTACGACCCGTCCACCACCTCTCTCTGGGTGCGCCCCATCAGCCAATTTTTGACCCATCTAACTGTGTAAGCATCAATGCCACAGTCACTCAATTTATTAATGAGAATGGGGTAGTCAAATCCCCTTCCCAGTGCTCTCCCTGTATCTTGACTTAGAAGGTCTCAAGTCACCCTTTTTTGTTTCCAATCTTCACTTCTAGGGAGGTGTAATGTTCTTTCACATAGAGAGCAACTCCACAGCCCTTCCTCCCAACATAATCCCCCCTATACAGGGTCTATTCACTTATGCTGGTAGTCCAGTCATAGGTGGAGTCCCACCAAATCTGTGATCCCTATGAGATCATATTGGTTGTTGAATAGTAGGAGGGCCAGCTCCTCCTGCTTGTTTCCCATGCTTCTGGAGTTAGTGTACAGGCAACTAAGCCTGCCGTTGGAGGACCTAGGCTTTCGGGTGAGCTGTGGAATAACTTGTCCATTAGCCAGTGTCAGAGAAAGCTTCTGACTGTACCCTGGGATGCTGGGTTTCAAGGTTGTTATTTTTCAGGCTTGTGCTAGTGGTTGATGGTCCATCCCCCGGCAATCTCATTTTAAAGCCCTATCCAAGATGTCTGCCATTCTAGCCAAGAAAACCTTCTTCTCCTTTGGCATGAGGTGGATACCAGCCTTTCCCAACAGGCTGCAATGCCAGAGGTGCATGCCAGGGTCAAAGAAGCTGAAGCCCTTGAAGTAGCACCAACACCAGAGTCTTCTGCTGATCTCTTCTATGTATCTATCCCTCCTGTATCCATGACCCACAACCGGCAGGACTGAGGAGAAAGCTACCTGCACCCCCAACCCTGTGAGCCCAGCCCTTAGAGCCCTGTAGACTCTCATGAGCTGGCCAGGGTTGTTCCTGCCTGTGTCATTCACGCCCACATGGATGAGCAGCATGGGGTAGTGATCAGGGGGCTGGGCAAGTTTTGGGATCTTTTCAGCCACATCCCAGATGCGAGTCACTGGGAGACAGCTGATCTCAAGGATTGGGTGGTTGGGGTGGCAGATCGCTCCCTCAGTCCCCCTCAGGAGGGAGTCGCCCACTACGACCACTTGCATCTCTTCTTTCGGGGGGCTGGCTGCTTTTCTTCCTCCAGAGCTGGTGCTTCTGCCAACGACTCTGCTGGTGCTGTGAGAAGCACATACCAGGGGAGGAGTAACTCTGGCGCTGCATGCCTTGGGGCTGGAGATGACTGTCTTCCAGGCAACTCTATGATGGGATTCTAGGTCAGTCTTATCTTTGT